>NC_091951.1:66728892-67028892 GCF_031021105.1 Erythrolamprus reginae | reverse complement strand
CAGACATATCCAGTTCCTGCAACCATTCTCCATATGTTTTAGCCTCCAGTCCCCTAATCATCTTTGTTGCTTTGTTGCATTCTTTCTAGAATCTCAACCTCCTTTTTACACTGTAGCGACCAAAACTGTTTGTCATGTGACACTATGAGATATATACAAGAGATATAGTTGCAAAACTGTATCAGAGGACTTCCTTTGAAATATTTCCTGTTCAATCTAATACAACTAGTATTTGGGGGAACAACAACTTAATTTTTTTTAAAATATAAGAAAATTCCTAGTTTGATAAGTAAACAATTTTTCAACACATCCCAGGAAAATATATTTTACACTTACATTGAAAGCCCCCAGGAGAAACAACGTGGGCTGTAAACCTACAGAAAAAATTAATCGCAATATTGTAGAAGCTATTAAAGCCCTAATGCCATGGGGCTTGGGTAAAGCGATAACAATGGCAAGTGATATCAGCATGGCCGTCCAGAGTAAGCCTGATAAATGGGGCTCCAGTGTACCTGGCAAAAGGAAACATCCAGAATTCATTATTATTTCTTCCCCCCTCATAGCCCTTGCACTTGCCATTATTATTATTATTATTATTATTATTATTATTATTATTATTATTATTATTATCATTAACAATAATTTAAAACAATGCAGCATGCCAAACTATCGTTACTCATAGACCCCAAATTATAAGCAGAGTAAAAATAGAAAAGCTGTCCAGCAGATTCTGGGAAATGTATGATAGGGCAATCTTTTTCCAAACAAATGAACCAAGGTTTATCAATTCAGCTATTACCTTATGAATTTTCTGAAAACAAAACTTATGGACAAACTGACCCAGCTTGGCAGTTACTTTCAGGAAACATTTTCAAGATTTCCCAGAGAAATGTAATTTTCTGATTTCTTCATTTATCTTACTAAATGCTGTGATGAACTTGTGCTGCTCTTCCACTACACTTGAATAAATTAGTTTGCATTCAAATAAATGTATCAGTGGCCTGCCCCAATGACAATTCTTCTATTGTGGATCTTTAAGCCTGTAAATTTTGCAAGTATTGAAGAAATACTATTTTAATCAGGATTGTAAAACCTAGATCTGCTTGGATCTAATACCAAATATTAATAACCTGAAGATGACAGCATCTCCCAGCATGTTATTCTACTCCTTAGGAGAGGCATCTGTTCCTTGTCAATTGAAATGACATGCCTCTAAAGAATTCCGGTCATTGTAGTTGGTTACAGTGATTTGGTATGAGATTTTCTTCTTCCCGAAGCAACAGCGAATTTTAAGCTAAGATAAAATACAACATGCCTTAATTTGACCTTTGCACAGTTCAGTGTGAACTGACCTAACTTTACCCTGAGGATTAGAGTTACCATTTCTTTAGACTGAATGTTTCTGCAAAAGTTTAAGCATGGTTCTTAATTCAACAATGTATGAAAACGTATACCAATGTCCTTATTTTAAAACAAAATTATGCAAAAATATTATGCATCATTATAATGCATATACTTTAAATAGGCATTCAAGGATATTTAAATACATCTTTTTCAAAATTGAATAAGAAACTGGATGGAAGTATCAATAAAAACCATCTGGACCAGAAAGCAAGCACTCTGAAATGATTTTGAAATGTCTTAATGGCAAATGTTAATTTTCTGATGTGTGCAGTTAGAACTAATTATTCTAATCATCTAATTATTCCCATCTTCCAGGCTTTGTCACAGCAAACACTTAGAGTATAATGTTTTTTGGTGGTATTGATTAGCTTAAGTGAACTTGATAAATTAACAGGTGATTTGACAAAGTAATATTCACTATTCCTGATAGTCCGAATTTTGTTTCCTGTCTTGGAATATATAATTTTTAAAAATTGAGGGAGAATCTGAAGGGCAAACAAAGACAATGCTAGAAGTAGTATGAAAAGGGACAGCAGTGATTTTAATTATACTGGTTCTCGCTCAACTTCTTTGATATCTAAAAAAAGGTTTAGCTGTTCTCGTGCCTTCTTTAAGGGATGTGTAATAATTATTCTCTGTTTGCATATTTACACATAATATTTGTAAATAAGACAGACATCAGAAAAGTCCAATTTCCAAAATCAGAATAAAATATACCAGGAATGGTCAACTATGGCTCCCTTACGACCTGTGGACTTCAATTCAACTCATCTCTGGGGTCATGGTGGTCTACTCCTAAATTATACTCTCAATACTTTCTTCTCAGGTTTCTCATCATTTAGGAAATGGTGAATCGCTTAGCATCACAATTAGTGTTGTAGCTGCCAAAGTTATATCCTTCATTTACTTCTCCCTCTGCCTCAGAACTTTGTAGTGTAACTATTAAATTCTATGTTTCATATACTTGAAATATTGGTACCTCCTTTGATTCCTTTAAATGGATAGAAAAATGCTACCAGTAGATTCATAAGGACTGCAAGGTTGAATGAAATACTGCTCCAGAAAGACATGTTGCGGGAACACCAATACAAGATATGCTGAGCTGCAAAATCAGGAAAACAAATGTTTGATGGATTCAAAGGTATTTTTTTAAGAAGGAATAAATTTTAAAAACAAACATATATTACCAGCTTTTCCTAGAATGACACACTAGCCACAAGAGTAATCTTTATCATTTGATTTAAGTATCTTTTTAATTGCTCTTTGCAAAGTTCAAAAGTTCATGTGGGGTTTTTTTCCAGATCAAATATCACATTAAACATGAACTAGCTTTTATATAACCATTTACACTTGTAAATACCAAACGAACAGAAATCAGGTGTGCAAAATACCCATGTACAAGTTTATAACAGTGAAATTTTAGTTTCAGATTAAAACTGCACGTTGCCGGTTAAAATTTAACCTTAATTTTTTTTATTTATTTTTTATCAAACTACATTGCGCACACCTGCCAGATTGGGATCCATAGGAGAAGATGCTTCCATCAAGGTGACAAAAACAGTGCTGCACAATCTGCTCCATCACTATTTTTCATACATGCGGTGTGATGAGGTAAGGACAAAAGACACTATGCAACCTAAAACCATATATCTATTGGACCTGATGGACTATGTACGTACTTCTTAAAAATATTTCCACTGTTACAGCTGAAAAATCTTTCAGGACCAACTCCATACCCAACCTCTGGTCACTAGACATGGTGATCCCTATCTTCAAAAAGGGAGACCCCAGACAAGTTGAAAATTACAGAACAATCTCTCTATGCTGCATCACCTGCAAAATTATGGAATCAATAATTAACTAATCCAGTACCCTCCTCTTAGCAACCTACTCTCTAATAAACAATTTGGTTTCAGAAAAAAATTATCCTGTAATCTGCAACTTCTACCCAGCAAAAACATATGGACCAAAAAACTTCATTAGGGCAAAGCAATAGATGCAATTTACATAGAGTTTTGTAAAGCCTTTGATTCAGTGTTACAGGACAAACTATTTCTAAAACTAAAATCTTATGGAATCTCTGGACATAACTGGGTAACTGCATTCCTGTCAAACAGACAACAAGTGGTCAAAATAGGGAACACCCTATCAAATCCTGTACCTGTTAAAAGCAGCGTCCCCCAAGGCAGCTTTCTAGAACCAACACTCTTTATAATCTACACAAATTAACTTTGCGATCATATTAGAAGCAATTGCATCCTCTGTCAATGATGTAAAACTATTTAACGCCACTGACAATACTTGTACCCCAAAAGACCTTGACTTTCTGTCAGAATAGTCAAACAACTGGCAACTCCAAATCTCAACCAACAAATGCTTTGTTTTACACATTGGCAAAAAAGAATCAGAACACAAAATACAAACTGAGTGGGCATAACCTTGTAGACATCTCTTATTCTGTCAAGGATCTTGAAGTCCTTGACAGAGTAATCATATCTAATCATATCTAATGATCTAAGTGCCAAAGCCCAATGTAACAACATCACCAAATCCTATACTCCTCTGCTCGCACCAGTATAATTTATCACCGCCAGATTTGAAATTCTGGGCTTAGACAACTTAGAACTATTCCACCTTCGAATCTACAATGTCCTACCTGTCCATAACTACTTCAGCTTCATTTGCAACAATATATGAGCACACAATAGATACAAATTTAAAGTGAATCACTGCAAACTTGATTGCAGGAAATATGACTTCAGCAGAGTCATATTTCAGAGTGGTCAATGCCTGGAATACAGTACCCAACTCTGTGGTTTCACCCCCAAGCCCCCAAATTTTACCTTAGACTGTCTACTGTTGACCTCACCCCATTCCTAAGAGGTCTGTAGGGAGCCTAACCGTCCCTGTCCTAATGTCCCCTTTTACTTTTATTCATTTCATGTATTCAAATTATGTATATACTTATCTGCATTATCTAATATGAGATTGACAAAATAAATAAATAAATAAAATAAAAGTGTGCAGTGTTGTTTTTGCCATTTATTCCCCTTGATCCCCTTTGTGGATGGATCTGGGTTATACAACTGGGGGAAAACACATAGACACAAAATGCTGGAAGAGGAACATATTAAAATTTGTTACACAATAACTCAGAAAATGCCCAAAATCAAACAAAAAAAAAGCTTGACTTTAGGACCAAGTACTCCAGAAGTACTCCAGAAAATTTTCTTACCTCTCATAAAACTTGTAATACCCTTCTTCCCCCATCCCACCAAAAAATAAAAAACCCAACAGTGACAAACTGTGACCCAGTCTATTTTGGCACAAGAAGACTATGCTAAGATCCCAAGTTTTGGAGCAGCAGATTCCCAGCAATAAACTGTAGGATTAGCAAGAAATATCTGGCAGCAAAAGAGAACTGTGTTTTGTCTTAGTAAGTGACAAGTTCCCAGTCTGTGTTGAACCCACATTCAAATGACTTACATTCCCTAGCTTTTCATGTTCAGTTTAAACATTGACAGTTTATCTTGTTTGTTCACATAAAATCTGTGCATGAAGCTCCACTGACATTTGTACAGATCTCAACATTTCCTTGAAAGCCTACTTCTTTTAAAACAAGACAGGTTGAAAACTTGTGTTTGAAAAAAGAGTACTCAAGGAGAAAGAGAAGACCCCAGACAATCCAAATGCTGCTCATTACTGTAGCTTAATGAGGAAATGAAATCATAGAATTATAAGACTAGAAGGGACCTTAGAGATCTTCAACCCCTTGCTTATGGAAATATTATAGAAGTAGCCCCTTCCCCAACCTCTGCAAATATTGCTCACTCACATTATATGATGGGGCTATTTGTCTCCAGCCTTCATTTTATGTGTTTTTCACTACAGGATGTCTTCCCAAACCTGGCCAGATGTGTCATCTGCTAGCCATGCCCACCCCCAGTTTAGCAAAGGGCGAAAGTTGCAATACGTCAAGTGATAACAACATGCCATTGTGAGTTTGACATCCCTGTTGTAGGCTATCAGACAAAATGAGAGTGATAAGAGTGTTATATTGTACAGAATGACTGTCCTTCATTAAGCCTTAGATGGCAAGGAGCTCTAGAGAACATAAGCTCAAATCCGACATGTATACAGTACATAATGTGTATATGTATTCCACTGGTTTTAAATGTGAATCTAATGTTTTGAATAGTGTTCTGCTTTCCTAAATCTGTGATTTAGGAAACGGCATGTGCTGAATGAGATGAGACTCATTTACCTCAGCAATATCTATAATGAATTAAACATGCTATTTTAATGCTTCTGCTCGCAAAATGGATGTTCCTTCACTGAGCAATCAGATGAAATCCAGAGAATGTGGTATTTGGATCAACCTTTTAGTCATTTCAAAGGGATGTATCTTTTAGTATTTTTTTCACAATTCATTTTTAGTATTCCTTTCCTTCCTTTCTATCCCCACATAGTAGCTGAAACTATATACAAGCCATCAGGTGTGAACTTGCATGATAGCAATACAGGTAATTTTTAATTGTATGTATGTTTGGTTTTTTATATTAATGGGTTTTTAATCGTTTTTAGTATTGGATTATTATTGTACGCTGTTTTATGATTGCTGTTAGCCGCCCCGAGTCTTCAGAGAGGGGCAGCATATAAATCCAATAAATAAATAAATAAATAACTTACATCCACTTATCTAGTAATTGTTTGAAGTTAAAACATGGGGAAAATGATTTACGAGTGGTTTTTACATAGCATCCCCACAGTCACATTAGCAAAATTGGGACACTTGAGCCACAAATTTCTGGCAAGCAAAGTCAGTGGGGGAATCTAGAGTCACTCTAACAATGATTCTCTTAACAACTGCAGTGGTTCCCATAACAACTGTGGCCAAACAAAAAAAAAAAGGTTGTAAAATTGACCGTGATTCATTAACAACAGCCTTACTTGGCAATAGAAATTCTGCTCCCCATTGTGGTTGTTAAATCAAGGATTATCTATATCACACAAGAGACGCATGAATGCCTGTTAGTATTGAGACTGCATAGTTTACTCCAAGGTCTGCTATTCAAGCGGGAAAATTGAGACTGTTGATTGGTTGAGCCATCTGATAGCTCCCTATAAAAGAGGAAGCTGTCAGTTTGGCTCTTTGCTGGATCTTTTTCACTCTTACAATAAAGAGCTGTTGTTTAAGCTGGTCTCAAGCCTCTTCAGTCCCAGGATTTAACAAGTTCTATTTATTATTATTTATAGTTCCACCTTAGAAGTAACTTGAGGACCCGGATTGTGGGGGCAATATGCTGGCTCTCTTAAAAAGTGCTATTGCTAACATGTTGTAAGTCACCCTGAGTCTAAGGAGAAGGGCGGCATAAAAATCGAATGAATGAATGAATGAATGAATGAATGAATGAATGAATGAATGAATAAATAATTGCTTAGAAAAGCACGATTGGGGGACAGTTGGCATTGCTATCTGCTCTACAACAACAACAAGAAGAACAAGCTAATACATGCAATATTTATTCCATCCAGGTGGTGATAATAGCTTAGAAGGTTGGAAGATGTAGATATAGTAATCAGGCTAAATATAAGACATCGTGTCTTCCCGTATTAAAGACAAGTCTTTAAGCATCCAATAAAATGGATTAGAGTAGTTCAAGAAATATTATGCCATGATAAAATTGTTAGTTTTTTTGTTAATTCCAGCAGAGTTGCTTTAAACTAAAGCAGACTAATATACGGTAAATAAAACGAAAACTGCTAGAGGTTGGTTGTATAGTTTAGCCACAAGGTTGCAACCTGCACAAAGATCTGGGAACTGAGCTGACAGCCCAGCTCACCCTGCAATGGGGTGAGCTCCCATTCCTTGCCCCAGATGCTGCCAACCTAGCAAGAAAGCATGTAAATGCAAATAGATTAATAGGTACCACTTCAGTGGCAAGGTAAGAGTGTTTTGAGCGCCTCTAGCATATAGCCATGATGGCCACATGACCACAGAAAATGTTTTTGGACAACACTGGTTCCCTCAGCCAAAAAATAGAGAAGAGTACCAGATTCTGGAGTATCAAGCTCTAGAGTTAGGCATGACTGGACATGGTTAGAATCATTTAGCTGCTTCCTTGTGCTGTATATTTAAAACATTAATTGATATAATGGGAATAAATAACAACAGGCTCAAGCAGTGTTTATAAGCAAAGCCCTTCTGGAAACCTGAGAGTAGGACGTTTGTATGGAAAAAAGGAAAGGAAAAGAAAGGGGGGGGGGGAGATGAAAACAAAAAGCCACGGAAATCTAACATTTCTTTTGTTTCAGGGGAAAAACTTCCCAATTTTATATCTGGAATTATTATACAATATTATACAATAACCTTTTGTGTTCCCAGCCCAAACTTACCTCTTAGCTTTTTTTGCCAGTTCATTTCATTAAAAAGGTCTTCAGAACTCATAAAGAAATCATTGATTTTGCTGCCTTGCTCATCCCTCTCTGTAGTGTAGTAAACCCGGAGTTTAGATTCTTTGGTGAGGAACTCACATATGCTGGGCACAGGGAAGACTATTTGCTCCATAGTACGATCTGATCTTACTATCTGCATGAAAAGATTAAACAGTTAATTTGCACGGCGTATGGTCGCAACAAGATTATATTATTTCTCAGTATGCAAAACTTGGTATCTTTAAAAATATTTGCTGATTTGCATTCCTGTTGACACTGATAATTCTATTGCCACAATTTCTTTTCACATTTCAAGTCACTTAGGAAAAGGAGGTTATTTCCTCATCAGAATTGTTACAAAAATTATATTATTTCAGTTGTTAACCAAGTATTGCTTGGGTAGATGGATAATTTTCTCCTTCCTTCCTTCCTTCCTTCCTTCCTTCCTTCCTCCCCCCCTCCCATCCTCCATCTTGCTGTTCCAATTGAAATGATTTTGGCGTACAAAAAGTCATACAAGACAAATAAACCTGCACTGGTCATTTCCATCCAAACTTACTTAGGAATCAGACAATACCTAAATCAAATCCAATCAATATAATCACTTCTTCCTATTTTTAAATTGATTCCATGAATTAAAAATAAGAAGATGATTATGTGAAAATTTTAAACATGTACATTTCCTCAAAGAGCTAGTTATTTTTGTTTCATAAAAGCAATGAATTGCGGTGTGTGTGTGAGAGAGAGATAGCATTTGAGTGGGTTAATACAATGTAATACAATCTGTGTGATTTAAGAATTTGAGATATTTTGTAATATTGCTTGAAAGGTAACTTTCATATGTGAAGCCCCAGAGCATTATGGAACTAGAGCATGACTTCCAGGAACCTGAGAAGCTGCTCAATATTTTAGAGGCAGTGCGCACTTACATCCCCTTTTGGCACGCAAACAAAAAAAGGTTTGCCATCACTGGTCTAGGGTTTGTGCTGTATATCTCAGTTGGTCTGTCTAATGAAGGAAACAAGATGATCCTAAAGAGCCAATTCCACTGCCTTTCCTGATACTATTTCATTTCCACTGTAAGGAGTTACTTATGCTTAGCCCAAGACTTTTCCTAAAGCATACTTTCAATTTGTTTACTTTAAAAAAATCTACAGTTGCCCAATTAAAACACATTTTCAAAGTATTAGCCTTTAAAAAAAAAGAAAGAAAGAAAAATGAAGTAGAATCATTTTTGGAAGAACTCAGATTCATTAAAGATTGAGTGGAATTTTTTTGTAACTAGTTATTACAATTATAAACCAATCCATTACACTCCATCTTGAAACTAATAATCTACTTTCCAACAAACAATTTGGCTTCATGAAACAATTAACCTGTAATCTGCAACTCTTACATTGCAAAAACATATGTACTACTCAACCTGATCAGGGTAAATCAATAGACAAAATCTACATTGACTTTGTAAAGCCTTTGATTCTGTAGTTCACGGCTAAAAGCTTCATAAACTAAAGTCCTAGACCACTGCATGATTGGTTAACAGCATTCATGTCTAAAAGAGAACAAGTGGTCAAAATAGGTAGTGCCATATCTAATCCAGCTCCTGTCGACAGTGGAGTCCCTCAAGGCAGTGTTTTAGGACCAGCTCTCTTCATACTCTACATAAACGATCTTTGTGACCATATTACAAGTAACTGTGTTCTCTTTGCCGATGATATTAAACTATTTAATACCACCGGGTAAAAAGAATCAGAATACTAAATACATACTTGGAAAAAATGAACTGGTAGCTGACCTTCACTCTGCCTTGGAATACTCATATCCAATGACCTAAGTACTAGAGCCCACTGTAACAACATTGCCAAAAAAGCATTAAAAGTGACAAATCTAATCTTACGTAGCTTCTTCTCTAGAAACACTGAACTGCTAACCAGAGCATTCAAAACATTTGTCAGGCCAATATTTGAATACAGCTCATCTGTATGGAAACCATATTGCATAACTGACATTAATACAATTGAGAGAGTCCAGAAATACTTCACAAGAATAGTCCTTCACTCCTCCTCTCAAAACAAATTACCTTATTCCTCCAGACTTCAAATACTACAGTTAAACAATTTACAACTACGTCACCTCTGAACTGATTTAACTGTTGTTCATAAAATCACACACCATAACATCCTTCCTGTTAGTGACTACTTCACCTTCAACAACAACAACACAAGAACACGTAAAAGATACAAACTAAATGTAAATCGCTCCAAACTAGACTGCAGAAAATACGACTTCAGCAACAGAGTGATCAATGCCTGGAACTCACTACTGGACTCTGTTGTTTCTTCCCCTAACCCTAAATCTTCAACCTTAAATTATCTACTGTTGACCTCTCCCCTTTTCTGAGAGGTCTGTAAGGGGCATGCATAAGCACACTATTGTGCCTACAGTCTCTGTCATACTGTCCTATTATCCTACTTTGTTACATTAACACAAACTGTACTTCTATACTTGTTCGACAAATAAAATAAATAAGTAAATTCAGGACATGCAGTAGAATTCAATTATTATTTTATTAGACTATGTAAGACCTACATCAAATTGTTAATTTTCTTTTTACTGTTCCATTTAAGATTAATTAGATATAATTTGAGATATTTACCTCAATTTGAGCTGTATGCTTGGCATAGAATTCCAAAGCTTCATCTCCATCTATTTGGCCTCCAGGCTTCAACATGTTTTGCAATTCTTTGTTGTGGCGAGCAAGCTATAAAATAAATGAACAATTTTGAAGAGAAGGAAACGTTTACTTAAAAAAATAAAATAAAGCAAAGCAAAAACTCAAAACTTGAAAGATTAAATTGCAAATTATAGAAATATCTGACTTTACTTAAAAACAAATCAATTATTGACTGGGTCAGTTTAAATCAATGTTAAATTATCAATACTAATACTGTACTAGATAAGTACTGCTACTCTGTACTTAAGCTACTGAATATAAATAGGGAATACCCCACATTCACTAGCACTGATGTTACCTAGTCAGGTAATGAAACATCTACAAGCAAACAACAAAACCTAGAGCAAATCAAAGGACTCCTCTCTCCAATCTTTGTTAGGGTAGTTTAAAATGCATCCCCCAAAAGTTTGGCAAATTGAGTATGAGAATGACCAGACAAAAAGTACAACCCTTACTTTGCAAAAAGCCACTAGTAAGCAATCCTTTCTGTTATTTATGAATAATGCTAAAGAAACTATTTTCAAAATGAAAACAGTTTGGTTCTATTTTCAATCTGTCAGTCACTGTGTGACCAGAGGTTTAGTTTTCCAAGCTTTTGGACTCATGCTGGGTCCCCTCTTCAGGGAGTTTTCTGTACCAGAATGTGTGCTTTGGGCTATTGTGTGTGATGTAGTTATATAGTACCTGATGTGTGTAGCTTTTTTAGATGTCGATTGGGGTATTGATGGCTGGCTATTAAGTAATTGGCTGTTGTTTCATTGTGCTGCTAAAGCCTTTCATAAACTGGTGGTAAATCAGCACTCTTTTTGACTGATGAGGGGTTGCAATCACTTCCCTGGCTGGTTTTGTGCCTGCTCATCCAACAATCTTAGAAGCTGCAACATTGAATGTATGTCCTTGTTCATTGCAGTGTGAGGCTACCAATCGTTCTCTTTTATTTGGAGTGTACTAAGTCTGTTACTATATATGAGGTATATCAGCTTGAGACAGACTAAAGCAGTGTTTCCCAACCTTGATAACTTGAAGATATCTGGACTTCAACTCCCAGAATCCCCCAGCCAGCATTTGCTGGCTGGGGAATTCTGGGAGTTGAAGTCCAGATATCTTCAAGTTGCCAAGATTGGGAAACACTGGACTAAAGAATGGAGAATCAGTGAAATGTTATGCTTTTAGAATGTTTATCCACAAATATATGTTTCAATACATACTGAGAATAACTGTGTGACAAAGCACTTAATTTAAGAAAAGACAAATTAATTTGCACCAAAAGCATAACTAAAGTGGGCAACAGCAGGTTTCAGGCAAATGTGAACAACAGACAACAATGCTTTATATTAGACTAAAAATGCATTTTACTTCCGCCTAACTACTTTCACTGTTTGTGTCAGTATTAATAATCCAACAAGGTTCATATTGACATTTCTGAAATGAATTCCTGCAGTGTATGATTCAACTACTATGAATCAGATGCTTGAAACTTTGGGCTAAATTCTTCAGGTATAAATAAAAAATTACCTGATGGGCTAATATGTAAATATTATGCCCCACATTTCTAGGAGATGCAGCAAGATCTTCACCGTTCTCTCCATCTTCAAATTCAACCTCACCTTGTTGATAGGCCTTTTTAATTACTTCTACCTATAGAGAAGAAAAAGAAATACATTTTACAAGATGTATGTATGTATGTGTTCTGTTGAGCTCTCTGGTAGAATCCTCCCAAAAATGCACAGATACAATTTCAGACACACACACGTTTGAAAATTCAAAACAATGTTCTTTATACCCAAAATGCAAATAAACAGAGCACTCTTTTTGTATAGCAAAGAGCATTTGTCTCCAAACAAACTGGTAATTTGTACAAGTCCCTTATCAGTTCTGTGATACTTAGCTTGCAGCTGTGAGGCAATTCACAGTCCTTCTTCTTTCACAAAGTGAAACACACTTTGCTCTGGGTTAGTTTTAAAGCGGGAAAAATCAGCACACAAAGATCAAAGTCAGCAAAGCAGTCATGAAACACAACGATCAGATAATCCTCCACAATGGCCAAACCCACAGGCTGCTATTTATAGCAGCCTCACTAATTACCACAGCCCCACCCAACCACAGGTGGCCTCATTTTCTTTGATAATAATCTCTCAGTTGTTGTTGCCTATGCATCGCTCTCCGCATGCGTGGCTGTATCATTAACTCTTGTTCTGAATCCAAGGAGGAGCTAGATAATTGATCTCCTTCTGAGCTGTCTGCCACACTCTCCTCCTCCCTGTCACTCATGTCTTCTTGGTCAGAGGAGCCTTCATCATCAGATTCCACCGGGGAGGGGCAAAACAGGCCTGCAGCATGTGGATGTCTCCCCCACATCCACAGTCCTTGGGGCAGGAGCAGGGCCACAGCTAACCACAACAGTATATATGGTTTTTTTGTCGAGTCACCTCGTTTACCCAAATATGAGAGGGAGCATACCGCTTCCTTTTGCCTTTCATCCAGACACCATCACATTCCAAAGTTTGGAAAATATGGTTTGGTGTCTGGATGGCTGCTGGAATGGGACTGAAAGGCAAAAGGAAGCAGTATGTTCCCTCCCATATTTGCGCATATCAGGTGACTCAAGAGAATAACATGTAATCTTTCCCTGGCTCAGCTGATAAAAGGGAGGAAAGCCTGTGGCTTAGAGGGTAAAAGCACTACCTAGCAAGGCAAAAGCAGCCCAGGTTCGAGACCTAGAAGGATATGGATAGCTGATGAGAGCCAAATAGCTTGAAATAGATCTATACTGGTCTCCCTTTATTTCTTTATCAGTTTTCTGTCAGTTTGGAAAATATATATGTATTGCCAATCCGTGTGCACTGCCATCTTTTTAATCTAATTTTCAGTGATTTTTTCGGCTCTCTAAGCATGTGCAGAAGGAAAATCATCCCTCTGCGCATACGTGAAAGCAAAATCACACTAGGGGATACATGTGCGTGAAACATCACAATGCGTATGCAGTGCACCGGTAGGGAAAGATAACAGGAATCTGTCCCTGATATAGAAAACAAAATCCAAGTATTTGAACTGATTCATATTTTCATACTATTTCAAATATTCGGAAAATGAAATTTAAATGAAGTCATTTTTATTTCCTTCTATCCTTTGAAGCCGATGATCACTGGCTCAGATTACTGATACTGTTGTTGTTTTATAATTTATATTAGAAATAAACTGACTCAGTGGAATGAATGCCAAAAATAAAGCCATAAATTTTATCTCCCGCCCACACCTTTATTGCTGAATAATATATGCTGTCAAACTCTTGACGTAGGCAATTACTGTAACTATATAAGTTCGAATTCCTTGCTTGCATTTAATTGTTTGTTTAAAGCAGGACAAAAGAATACTTAGACAGCTTTTTTAAAACATCTAAATGCCTACTTCAAATCATTAGCTTATAACGTATTATTTTAAATCATATACATACATCTCATCAACATAGAGATATTAAGAGGTCCATTAAAGATGCTGCAACTATTGAAAATACATGTTGGTTGCCAAGCTTCCAAATTTTAGAAACATAGAAGATTGACGGCAGAAAAAGACCTCATGGTCAATCTAGTCTGCCCTTATACTATTTCCTGTATTTTATATGGATAAATGTTTATCCCAGGCATGTTTAAATTCAGTTACTGTGGATTTATCAACCACATCTGCTAGAAGTTTATTCCAAGCATCTACTACTCTTTCAGTAAAATAATATTTTCTCACATTGCTTCCGATCTTTCCCCCAACTAACCTCAGATTGTGCCCCCTTGTTCTTGTGTTCATTTTCCTATTAAAAACACTTCCCTCCTGAACCTTATTTAACCCTTTAACATATTGATATGCTTCGATCATATCCTCCCCTTCCCTTTTGTCCTCCAGACTATACAGATTGAGTTCATTAAGTCTTTCCTGATACGCTTTATGCTTAAGACCTTCCACCATTCATGTAGCCCGTCTTTGGATCCGTTCAATTTTATCAATATCTTTTTGTAGGTGAAGTCTCCGGAACTGAACACATTATTCCAAATGTGGTCTTACCAGCGCTCTTTACAGCAGGATCACAATCTCCCTCTTCCTGCTTGTTATATCTCTGGCTATACAACCAAGCATTCTACTTGCTTTCCCTACCGCTGACCACACTGTTCAGAAATCACTACCTCTAAATCCTTCTCTTCTGAAGTTTTTGCTAACACAGAACTGCCAATACAATACTCAGATTGAAGATTCTTTCTCCACAAGTGCATTATTTTACATTTGGATACCTTAAACTGCAGTTTCCATTGCTTTGACCACTTATCTAGTAAAGCTAAATCATTTGCCATATTACAGACAGCTCCAGGAATATCAACCCTATTGCACACTTTAGAGTCAACGGTAAATAGGCAAACCTTCCCTAACAAACTTTCTCTATGTCACTCACAAACATATTAAAAAGAACAGGACCCAGAACAGACTCTTGTGGCACACCGCTTGTAACCAGGCTCTGCTCAAAATACTTGCCATTAACAAAAATCTTCTGATATCTATGCTTCAGCCAGCTGCAAATCCACTGAACTATCTGGGGATTAAGTCCAATCTTCACTAAGTTATCTATCAGCTCTTTATGTGGAACGTATCAAAGGCTTTGCTGAAGTCCAGATAGGCAATATCCACGGCACCACCTTCATCCAACCCTTTTGTGACATAGTCAAAGAAATCAATGACATGATTGATCATTGACATTTGATCATGTGACCTTGGGTTGCTATGCAAGCATTGATCATAAGTGCTGTTGCAACTTCAAACAGTTGTTAAATGAATGGTGGTGAGTCAAGGACCACCTTTAAAGGAAAATAAATGGGAACAGCTAATTATTTCATCATGTCTTCTTTCAAGTTCTTTCACTCAGTCTTTTACACTGAACATACAAAATAAAACCATTCTGTCCACAAATGCTTTTGCTTCATTTTGATCCACTGGGAAGTCTGGATAATAGAAGAGAAAGAGAGGAATTGCTTTTTTCATCCCTTGAACTGGCTCCCACAGTACCCATGAAAGTCCTCCTATCCCTTGGAGCACATCTTTCAAGATCATAAAAAGCTGATGGGGAAAAAAAAGAAACAAAAATGTCCTTGCCATCTAATCTGATCCTGGATATAAATACTACCATGTTGCCAAGATATACAGTATTTCTATATAGTTCAATGTAATTTTACCTTATAAAACAATTGCCAGTTCAGATGATCACAGTTAAAATGATACTGTGACTGCAGTGGAAAATAATGTTTCTTAAATTCTCAAGTTAAGCCAACTTAAAATATACATCTGTATATAGAACAAACTCTTTCAATTTACTGCTAAGCATAATAGGCCCTCAATTTATAAGGTCCAAAATAGCGTGTCTTAATCACACATCTGGCAGTAAGATAATTTCGTGCTGTTCAAATTAATGGAAGCAAATTCTTGGAAACATACCAGTTCTTTTGGTCTCATGTTATAAAGGATCCTTTCTGCATTTTCACTGTCGTGCCTACTTTCCATTATAGCCAAGAGTAATTTTGAGGCATTATTCTGGAGAAGAAAAAGTAACTTTAAGGAAAGTAAGCTGATTAAAATATCCATGTATTACAAAAAACAAAAACAGCTTAAAGAAAGTGCAGGTGAATATGAGTACTACCTACTGCATTTTAGTAAACTTGACATATGACAAAGCAATAAAGAACAAGTGAAAACATCTAAAAAGTATCTGTACGTACAATGAAGACAAAACCAACTGCTAAAACCTGTGCACTTAGGAAAAGTAATTTACATTCAAATCAGGGCTCTGGCAGTAAAGCACACCTGATATTTAAGATGCTATGAAACAAACCTCATTCTAACATAATACTAAACATAGTAAATTAAAAACATGAATGTTGAGTTTTACAAAGTCTTGTATGCCGCCCAGTCCCATTGGGATTGGGTGGCATAGATGTCAATTAAATCAAATTAAATTTTGCTAAATACAAATTGCAGAATTCCACCCCTGCAGTGGCTGAATACTGTTGCCATGACTATTATTTCCTTCATATGATTATGGACAGGAAGATTTGTACTTGATCAGAGTTTTTGATAATACACACACACCTTCCTGTGAATTATCATAGGAAGCAATATACATATACTATTTTGTGATATTTATAAATTGGCAACTGAACAGTATATGGACAATAAAAGGTCACACAGCAGTCTACGTTAAAAGTTAGAGTATGACTAACAAATTCTAGCAAGAATTATTTGGATAAGTGTTCTTTGAACTACAATGCTTAAAAACATATGATTCTGTTAACTTCAGTTCCCAAATAAAGTATCACTGCATGAAGTTTATTTTATTGCATTTTGTTTTCTTATCCATAGAGCTGAATTGCCAGCTCCACAATGACTACATTTTCTATAGAGTTTCAGTTACAAGGCGTGTCAAACCCATCTGATAAGGTATATTCATGAGATGCTGTGATAACTAGCCTGGTGACTTCAATTTCATAATTTGGAGGCTGCATTTTAATGGTTAATTAAACATACAAGAAATTAATTAAGCTGCATTCCTTCAAATTCACATTAAGTCATGTTTAGTTAATTTAGTGTAGCTTAAGTCTTATTCAAACGTATTTCCTCTGCATGCTACTTTGTCCAAGACATTCAGTGAATTCCTTGGGGTTATTGAGAGTTGGTACAATCATTTTGACCATAAAATGTTTTTTTCTCTTGTAATAATGATCATTTTCACTGTTAAAGTATCTACTTACCTTCAGTTCTAATACAAGATCCATCCTCTTTTTTCCCAAGGGGTTGATGTCATTGAGAATTAATGCTGTAATTATATCAATACCATTGGACTCGTGAGTAGCAATACAGTTCTACATGAAGAGCAAGGTAGTGGAAAAAGATAACAATATATAGTATGATTATTTTATAAAAATAACCTGCAGGTCAAAATTAAGAGGGGAAGTTCTTCCCATCCCCACCCATTGGATACAATATTTATAATTGTTTCCCCATATATATTGCTATAGAAAGAACAGTTGGAAGAAAATGAGACTGCCATAATTAATGACTTCATTCCTGTTTTGTTGATTTACTATTGGAGAACTGGGAAGATTAATTTTCCTTTCATATCTTAAAATTTTGATCTCACATTTTTATTAGAGAATTTTGATTCTTTTGTTATTGCGTTCCACAGTTTGTGCAATAGTTTGGAAACGGTTGACTTAGTTAATCACAGATTTATTTGAAGTTACTTTACTATAGAACAGAGAAGAATGTAGTCCGAAATATTGGAGAAACGCCAGTGAATTACAACAAAACAGACACCTGAGCTACAATGCAGTCTTTGTAGTGGTATTATAGTAACCTTTCTAAATAATCATTGAAAATGTCGATATGGGCATGAACTTAATATGTATGATTATATACAATAAAATAATTATGGGTTCATTTGGAACTTCCGAAAAGCAGTACCCAGTGAAATTTGGATTGATGTAGTGATTAAAAAAAACTAAGTTAGAAACCCAGAGACTGTAAATTCTAATTCTACTTTCGGCACAAAGGCAGTAAGATTATTTGGGGCCAGTCACTCCCTCTCAGTCCTCAGAAAGAAGAGGGCAATGGCAAACCCATTCCAAATGCTGCAGGAAATTTTTCAAGGACTTATTTAAGCAGTTGCCATGAGTCAAGATTAGAGCTACCCACCTGAGTGCCCCCACAGACAAAGGAGATTTATAATTTGGTAATAGTGGCGGAACAGTGTTTACCTATAATTCTCTTCCCCCTAATAGGAAATGTCCATGCTAACACTGCCATAATCCTCAATGCAGGTGAGCCTCTGATTATACTACTGGTATGCATCCATAAAATCACATGCATGTTTCCTTTCTTAACATCACAAGTTGAAACATAAACATTCCAAAATATTAACAGGAATTCTCAGTGTTCCAAGTCAGTCTCTTAATTTGCACCAAGTCAGCCACATCTTCCATTTGCCCCAGCTACAATACCTGATTTTCATGACATGGTCCCTGGCAGTATTCTGTCAAACTTTCCAGAGTCTGGTTGATCAATGCTACATTTTTCTCATTAATGTACAGCCCAAGCAGTCCAAGTCCTCCTGTTGTGCTTCCACAGATACAATCTAAAAACTGCAATGTCTCACACACTAGGTTGTAATTAGTTTTGTTGTTTTGGCAACGCAGGAAGTTCTAGAGATGAACACGGAGAAAGAAAAAAAGTTATGAATTCTATTTTTTAACAGAAAAACAGTTTATTTTATTTTTATTTATCTATTTATTTGTCAAGTACGTACAGTGGAACCCCGACATAAGAGCTGCTCTACTTAAGAGCAACTCGAGATAAGAGCTGGGAGGGGAGAGATATTTTTGTTCTACTTACAAGCCCAAATTCGAGATACAAGCGCCAAGGAGCTGTCTCCTGAAGCCAAACGCTAACTTCCGCGTTCGGCTTCAGGAGACAGCTGCGAAGCGGCGCGCGTGTTTTAAAAGGTTGCAGCCGGACTGGGGGGCTCGGGGGGGTGCTTGCAGCTTTCTTTCTTGCTCTTTTTCTTTCTCTCTTTTACCTTCCCTTCCTCTATTTCTTCTTTTCTTTCTCCTTCCCACCTTCTTCCCTCCCTCCCTCCCTTCACTCATTCCTCTCTTACTCTCCCCTTTCATAAGTTTCCTTGCTTCCTTCCTCTGTTCCTGTCCCTTCCCCCTTTCTTTCTTTCTTTCTTTCTTGCTTTCTTTCTTGCTCTTTTTCTTTCTCTCTTTTACCTTCCCTTCCTCTATTTCTTCTTTTCTTTCTCCTTCCCACCTTCTTCCCTCCCTCCCTCCCTTCACTCATTCCTCTCTTACTCTCCCCTTTCATAAGTTTCCTTCCTTCCTTCCTCTGTTCCTGTCCCTTCCCTCTTTCCTTCCTTCCTTCCCACCCTCCGTCCATTCATTCACCCATTCCTCTCTTGATCGCTTAAAGCCGGTCCCTGGTGCAAAAAGGGTTGGGGACCTCTGTCCTACAGGATTGGGTGGCAGAGAAGTTGAACATATGTAAATTTAAAAGTTTAAGAAAGTTTACAAGTTAAGTGAAAGAAACTTCATTATTCATTTATATGTACATGTACATTTCTTCATTAAAAACATGTCTTTCTGCATAATTTAGACTAACTTTGTAAGTTTTTTGAGGGCTGGAACCAATTAAAATTATTTACATTAATTCCTATGGGGAAAAGTCGTTCGAGATAAGAGCTGCTCGACTTAAGAGCCCAGGTCCGGAACGAATTAAACTCGTATCTCGAGGTACCACTGTATTGGTAATATACATAGGTATAACATTGTTTATATACATCTGGGTCCTATTCTTTTTAATATGTTTGTGAGTGACATAGGGGAAGGTTTGGTAGGGAAGGTTTGCCTATTTGCCGATGACTCTAAAGTGTGCAATAGGGTTGATATTCCTGGAGGCATCTGTAATATGGTAAATGATTTAGCTTTACTAGATAAATGGTCAAAGCAATGGAAACTGCAGTTTAATGTTTCCAAATGTAAAATAATGCACTTGGGGAAAAGGAATCCTCAATCTGAGTACAGTGATCCCTCGAGTTTCGCGATCTCGATCTTCGCGAAACGCTATATCGCGATTTTTAAAAAAATATTAATTTAAAAAAACCCCACTTCCGCGTTTGGCTTCAGGAGTCAGCTGGGAAGCGGCGCGACTGTTTTAAAAGGTCGCAGCCGGCCTGGGGGGCTTCCCAGCACCCCCCCCGAACCCCCAACCCGGGTTCGGGGGGGTGCTGGGAAGCCCCCCAGGCCGGCTGCGACCTTTTAAAACAGCCGCGCCGCTTCCCAGCTGAGTCCTGAAGCCAAACGCCAAAGGCGAACTTCCGCGTTTGGCTTCAGGACTCAGCTGGGAAGCGGTGCGGCTGTTTTAAAAGGTCGCAGCCGGCCTGGGGGGCTTCCCAGCACCCCCCCGAACCCCCAACCTGGGTCTTCCCGGCCGCCCACGCAAAGGGAAAACCCCAGCTCCTCGCTGATGCCCGCCGCTTGCCCGCCCGCCAGCAAGAGGGGGAAGACCCAGGGAAGGTTCCTTCGGCCGCCCAGCAGCTGATCTGCTCGGTAGCGCAGCAGCAGCGAGGAGCCGAATCGGGGTTTCCCCTTTGCATCGGCGGCGGGGAGCGCAAACTCCACCATCTACACATGCGCGGCCATAGAAAAAAAAGGGCGCGCATGCGCAGATGGTGTTTTTACTTCCGCAACCCTACATCGCGAAAAATTGATTATCGCGAGGGGTCTTGGAACGGAACCCTCGCAATAATAGAGGGATCACTGTATTGTATTGGCAGTTCTGTGTTAGCAAATACTTCAGAAGAAAAGGATTTAGGGGCAGTGATTTCTGAAAGTCTCAAAATGGGTGAACAGTGCAGTCAGGCGGTAGGGAAAGCAAGTAGGATGCTTGGCTGCATAGCTAGAGGTATAACAAGCAGGAAGAGGGAGATTATGATCCTGCTATATAGAATGCTGGTGAGACCACATTTGGAATACAGTGATCCCTCGAGTATCGCGAGGGTTACGTTCCAAGACCCCTCGCGATACTCGATTTTTCGCGATATAGTGGTGCGGAAGTAAAAACACCATCTGCGCATGCGTGCCCTCGCGCATGTGCAGATGGTGTTTTTTACTTCCGCACTTGGGAAGACCCCCGCCCAACAGCTGAGGACCCGCCTGCCCGCCGCTTGTCCGGCCGCCGCGCCGCTCGTGCCGCCGCTGCTGGCGCGAGCAACGCCGCTTCCCAGCTGAGTGGCGCGAGCAACGGCATGGGTGGGCGAAGGGCGGGCGCGCGGACAAGGGGCGCACGAGCGGCGTGGCGGCCGGACAAATGGCGGCCGCGCCTGGCGGCAGCACGAACAACACAAACAGCGTGGCGGCCGAACAAACGCACGAGCAATGCAAGCGGCGTGGCGGCCGGACAAATGGCGGCCGCGCCTGGCGGCAGCACGAACAACACGAACAGCATGGCGGCCGAACAAACGCACGAGCAACGCAAGCGGCGTGGCGGCCGGACAAATGGCGGCCGCGCCTGCCGGCAGCACGAGCAACACGAACGGCGTGGCGGCCGAACAAACTCACGAGCAACGCAAGCGGCGTGGCGGCCGGACGAATGGCGGCCGCGCCTGCCGGCAGCACGAGCAACACGAACGGCGTGGCGGCCGAACAAACTCACGAGCAACGCAAGCGGCGTAGCGGCCGGACAAACGGATTCTCCTCCGACCTGCCCTCACCTTAGCTTCCAGCTGATGCTTCGATCCTTGGAAGAGGCCAGAGCGCCTTTCTGCACCACACTCTGCGCTCGGGTTCCTTTCCGGAAGATGGAAGTTTCTCTCTTTCCATCCTTTCTAGCAATACAATACTCGATGGTTAAAACCATTTTAACCATCGAGTATTTTATTGCTAGAAAGGATGGAAAGAGAGAAACTTCCATCCTTCCATCCTTTCTAGCAATACAATACTCGATGGTTAAAACCATTTTAACCATCGAGTATTGTATTGCTAGAAAGGATGGAAAGAGAGAAACTTCCATCTTCTGGAAAGGAACCCGAGCGCAGAGTGTGGTGCAGAAAGGCGCTCTGGCCTCTTCCAAGGATCGAAGCATCAGCTGGAAGCTAAGGTGAGGGCAGGTCGGAGGAGAATCCGTTTGTCCGGCCGCCACGCCGCTTGCGTTGCTCGTGCGTTTGTTCGGCCGCCACGCCGTTTGTGTTGCTCGTGCTGCCGGCAGGCGCGGCCGCCATTCGTCCGGCCGCCACGCCGCTTGCGTTGCTCGTGCGTTTGTTCGGCCGCCATGCCGTTTGTGTTGCTCGTGCTGCCGCCAGGCGCGGCCGCCATTTGTCCGGCCGCCACGCCGCTTGCGTTGCTCATGCGTTTGTTCGGCCGCCATGTCGTTTGTGTTGATCGTGCTGCCGCCAGGCGCGGCCGCCATTCGTCCGGCCGCCACGCCGCTTGCGTTGCTCGTGCGTTTGTTCGGCCGCCATGCCGTTCGTGTTGCTCGTGCTGCCGCCAGGAGCGGCCGCCGTTTGTCCGGCCGCCACACCGCTCGTGTGCCAATGTCCGCGCGCCCGCCTTTCGCCCGCCCACGCCGTTGCTCGCGCCACTCAGCTGGGAAGCAACGCTGGGGTTTCCCCGCCGCCCACGCAAAGGGGAAACCCCGGCAAGAGGGGGAAGACCCAGGGAAGCCACCCAGCAGCTGATCTGGCCAGGGGGAAGCAAACTCCACCATCTACGCATGCGTGGCCATAGGAAAAAAAAATGGCGCACATGCGCAGATGGTGTTGTTTACTTCCGGGTTGAAAAATCGCGATATAGCGTTTCGCAATAATCGAGATCGCGAAACTCGAGGGATCACTGTACTGTGTTCAGTTCTGGAGACCTCACCTACAAAAAGATATTGACAAAATTGAACGGGTCCAAAGACGGGCTACAAGAATGGTGGAAGGTCTTAAGCATAAAACATATCAGGAAAGACTTAATGAACTCAATCTATATAGTCTGGAGGACAGAAGGAAAAGGGGGGACAGGATCGAAACATTTAAATATATTAAAGGGTTAAATAAGGTCCAGGAGGGAAGTGTTTTTAATAGGAAAATGAACACAAGAACAAGGGGACACAATCTGAAGTAAGTTGGGGGAAAGATCAAAAGCAACATGAGAAAATATTATTTTACTGAAAGAGTAGTAGATCCTTGGAACAAACTTCCAGCAGACGTGGTAGATAAATCCACAGTAACTGAATTTAAACATGCCTGGGATAAACATATATCCATCCTAAGATAAAATACAGAAAATAGTATAAGGGCAGACTAGATGGACCATGAGGTCTTTTTCTGCTGTCAGACTTCTATGTTTCTATGTTTCTATGTACATAAGATGTACTGATCAGGAGTGGGACAGTAGGCATGCTGGTGAACTTATGCAAGCCCCTTACTGACCTCTTAGGATTTGGGTGAGGTCAACAGTGGACAGTCTAAGAGTAAAGTTTTGGGGGTTAGGTGACAAAACCACGGAGTCAGGTAGTGAGTTCCAGGCATTTAATTTAATTTATTGTATTTCTATGCCGCCCAACTCCCGAACAAATCTGGGCAGCTTACAACAGCATTAGCTACTCTGTTGCTAAAGTCGTATTTTCTACAGTCAAGCTTGGAATGGTTCACTTTAAGTTTGTATCTGTTGTGTGTGCTCCTGTATTGCTGTGGTTGAAGCTGAAAGTCATTGACAGGAAAGACATTGCAGAGATAATTTTATCAGCTATGCTTAGGTCATGCCAAAGGCAATGTAGTTCTAAGCTTTCTAAGCCCAGGATTTTAAGTCTGGTTGTGTAACGTATACTGTTGCCGGTAGAGGAGTGGAGGGCTCTTCTCATAAAGTATCTCTGGACACGTTCTAATATATTTATGTCCAATATGTGGTGTGGGTTCCAGACAGATGAACTGTATTCAAGGATTAGTCTGGTGAATGTTTTGTATGCTCAGGTTAGTAGTGTGATATGACCAGAGAGGAAGCTATGTAAGATTAGGTCAACAACTCTTGAAGTCTTTTTAGCAATGGTGTTGCAGTGGGCTTTGGCACTTAGTTCATTTGATATGAGTATTCCTCTATTCTCATAACTTTTCTCTATTTCTCTATATTCCTCTATTCTCATAACTTTTCGAATTCAATAGTATCTGCTTGCATCTCTACTGGAAACACTTAATTATGTCAACCCATTGCAAAACAATCCTCTGTAATACTGTCGTATGTATGAACAGACTATCCCATCTAAACAGCAGTGTGAAATTCTGCTGCATAGTCTTTGAGAAGCATATTTACATCAACAGCAGAAGCAGACAGATCTGAGCAGTCCTTTGTATGCATTTTTCATCACATGGATGGGGTGAGAGGGACAAGGCATGAGAACCTCCCCAAATTTTTCTCTGATGCTTGCTAAATCATCTTTGCCACATTGGTGGCATCTTTGTCAGTATTCCTGGAAAAGTACATGATAAATCACAGATCCTTTGATCTTCTAATTTCTGTTCACCTCCTCTCTTTCAGACAGCCAAAAGAGAAAGTTTCCTTTTGTTTTCCATTGTTTCCATGGTTAGAGAGGAGACGATGAGGACAATTTAAAGGAAATAACATTCAGTTCAGCCAAAAATGTGTTAAAATTTGCAGATGACAATGCTTTTCTTCAATGTGCAAAGTTAATCAATGAATAAAATGGAGTAGAGTAGAGTAGAGTAGAGTAGAGTAGAGTAGAGTAGAGTAGAGTAGAGTAGAGTAGAGTAGAATTCTTTATTGGCCAAGTGTGATTGGACACACAAGAAGATGTTTTGTTTTTAAAGGTTTACTGGTGGAATATTTAACAGATTAACAGAGTTGAAAGGGACCTTGCAGATCATCTAGTCCAGGGGTAGGCAAAATTGGCTCTTCTATGACATAGACTTCAACTCCCAGAATTCCTGAACTAGCATGATTGGATTAGGAATTCTGGGAGTTGAAGTCCACAAGTCATAGAAGAGCCAACTTTGCCTACCCCTGATCTAGTCCAACCCCCTGTCCAAGCAGGAGACCCTATATCTGCCTCTGCCTAGGATCAAGCTCACAATTTCCTGATTGCAAGGCAAGAGCTCCACCTCTAGGCCACAGCAGCTGGGTTCATATTGAACAACTGGATTCTTTATGAATTCTCTGGTGTAGTCAGGGATTCAACTGTTCTGCCTCTTTCTTCCTCTAATCCAATTGATAGGGGAAGTGGTAAAGATGATGGTGTTTCTTTTGCCCTCCTGCTCTAGTACTGTGGGAAGAAGTTAAATATGAGTGGCAATCAATGGACCCATTGAAAAGGTTAACCAATAGAAACCACTTTCCCCAAATACCCAGCCACAGAAAGGAAAATAACTGGATTTTGTTTTTCCAGGGTGGATGGGAAGGATAAAGAAGCAGGAGAGTTCACAGTTTGGAGCTGTAGTAAACAAAGTCAAAACAAAATAGACCACAACTATTCTGTCAATAAGAAGTTGAAGTCTGTAAAGGGGGTTTCTTTAACCTGTTTCTTTTCTAGCCAGTTTACAGCCAGTGTCAAGCAGTTTCAAGCTGCAGCATGGAAAAGCCCTAAGATAAATAGGGAAACAATCGAAGAAAATAAAAAATAATTTTCAGATGATTTGGAGTGTCACAACAAAAATCCAAATAATCTTGTGCACAACAGTTTAGGTCTAAGATGAAATACTCTTTATCTCTGAGATGGGCAAGTTATAGGTGGCAAACGTTTGCACTTCCTGCCCTACTTTGCAGCCTCCATTAGCTTCCACATTCCCACAAGGGAATCAAGAAAAAAAAACATTATGACACAATTTCAGTTTCAGATTCTGTACGATAATCCTTTTGCTGCTCAGTGAGTTGGGCTTTCCGGTTCATAATGTAACCATATGTGTTAGAATCAGTGGTCTGGGGGGAACAGTAAGGCTTCTTGCAATCCTGATCATGACATAGGAGAAAAGCACCATTGGTTTTGCTTCAAATTCCTTCTGCTGAAGGAAAAACTAACCAATTAGTCCTTATTCTAATTTTAAGTAATTCAACTCTCTTTTGAGAAGACAAAGAATCATAGAAGACTGACGGCAGAAAAAGACCTCATGATCCATCTAGTCTGCTCTTATACTATTTTCTGTATTTTATCTTAGGATGGATATATGTTTATCCCAGGCATGTTTAAATTCAGTTACTGTGGATTTACCAACCACGTCTGCTGGAAGTTTGTTCCAAGGATCTACTACTCTTTCAGTAAAATAATATTTTTTCACTTTGCTTTTGATCTTTCCCCCAACTAACTTCAGATTGTGTCCTCTTGTTCTTGTGTTCACTTTCCTATTAAAAACACTTCCCTCCTGGACCTTATTTAACCCTTTAATATATTTAAATGTTTCGATCATGTCCCCCCCTTTTCCTTCTGTCCTCCAGACTATACAGATTGAGTTCATTAAGTCTTTCCTGATACATTTTATGCTTAAGACCTTCCACCATTCTTGTAGCCCGTCTTTGGACCCGTTCAATTTTGTCAATATCTTTTTGTAGGTGAGATCTCCAGAACTGAACACAGTATTCCAAATGTGGTCTCACCAGCACTCTATATAGCGGGATCATAATCTCCCTCTTCCTGCTTGTTATACCTCTAGCTATGCAACATAATTGTTAGACATGTTCTTACGTACCCCAGGCATTCCCACTTTCTGGATTGCTAGGTTCTTTTGAAATTTGAGAGGATGCTATGGATGTTCTTACAATAGGGTTGCTGTGGGGTGTTTTGCTAGGCCCAAAGTGCTTGTGTGCTAGTAGTTAAACCGGTGAGAATATTTTCCCTCCTTCTTCACTTCCTACAATAACTTGACTATTTCAGTCCAGCCATCCACCCAAATAAAGATTTGAGGTTTGAGGCTGATGCTGGGTTTGGCAACTGTCTAGCTTCTCAACTAGATAATTAAAAGCATTCAAAATTCAGATTAGGCCATGTAAGATATTGTCAGGTATTGTAAGGTGTTGACACACTGGAGGTCCCCGAGTGTGTTTCACTCATGTGGCAACGCAGCTTACGTACCTGCAAATCCCGGTTGTGGTTTTCACACATCAACTGCAAAAACCGTAAGATGGGCTGCATTATTGTGATGACAGGACTCATCTCCAGTTCATCTTTGTTTTTATCTGCCACCGACTGTCCTCCTTCTACGGCAGAATAATGATCATCAGGATCGGCTTCTCTTCGGTAGGTGTTAAATGCTTTCCTTGTAGCGGTGGAGGCCTCAACCAACTGATCTCTCACTTCCTCTGTTATTTGGGTCAGGGGTTCCCTTAATGCTATAATGCACAATGACAAATCTGTTTAGCAAATGACGTTGCGGTCTCCCTCCTTCACCATTTCCAGAAAACTTTACATATCTGCCACTCAGCATTTTGTCTTTGTGTAGTAATAATATCTAGATTAGTTTAACAAGCCAGGCCGATTCATCTCGTTTCTTAGCAAAACACAGCAAGACACAGCAATAGGCTCAAAAAGACTCTGCATACATTAAGTAAACATAAATACAGTCAATTAAAAGTTTTAGTACATGATGTTTGGTTATTGTAAAACAGACTTTTGCTGGCAGGGGTCTAGGAACTGCCACTGAAACGCCTAATACATGAAACAATATCAAGTCCTAATTTTCTCTCTGTGTTCACTGAGAGTATAGTAATATTCTTTTGGATCAACAGAAATTCCTCCTCCTTTCACAGTTCAACTTACTGGATTGGATCCAGATTCCGTCATGACTAAACAAAATATAGGCTGAGGACTACTTACCGGTATATTAATTGACTTTAGAATGCTTGATTGAAATCAATCACCTTTACAACAAGGCACCCTATGTAAAATTAGTGATTTTCCTCTGAATAATAGCATTCTTCACCATTCTTGAAAACTATCTAGGGCACCTTTTAGACACTGAGTGCCCAAACTGCATGCACAGACATGCAGAGCAGAGCCCCGAAAATAAGCTGGCTGGCAGGAGGCGGGGCAAACCAACACCGTCCACATGCCAAAAGGTAAGATCTTTTTCTTTCGTGAGCTTCTGTTTTGTTGTTTTCAGGGAGAAATGTCATGGAGATCTGACCTGGGTTAATAGCATGTGTGCCAGCAGAGAGGGCTGCCATAGGTTCACCATATGGATCCAGGCTTTTCAGCAGGAACATATGCACCGATTTAAGCTTCTTGATCTTTCATTTCTAGAAGTGTAGTTTATGCTTGTCAGCAAATGTAGGATTACCCCTTCACCCCACTCATAGGTAATTACCACTTAGGGATGAACTTTATTTTTTGGCGTGTGTGTATGTGTGTGCGTGCAAATATGGTGCTAATTTTATCCACTGGATCCACAGTTAGTACATGTTTATTTTTACTTAAAATATGTAGTATAAAAATATCTTTTTTCTGCTCTTTAAAATTATGTCTTTACCATAGATGTAATTACAAACTGTATATGGCAGTTCATATTCTTGACAAGAAGGAACTACCTAGTACACCAATGTTATGAACAACTTCCTAATGCAACAACTATTAAATATTTATTTATTAATTGGATTTGTGTGCCGCCCCTCTCCAAGGACATGGGGCGGCTCACAACATATATAAAAACATAGTAGTACATCTAATCCAATTAATATAATTAAAAAACCCTAAAACTCCTAAAATAGTTTAAAACATTCATTATCATTCACTCCATAAAATATTAGGAAGAATCTATTTTATTTCATTCTTACTGACTAAATGTACTGATCCATCATATATGCAGGTCAGAACAGTGCACCAAGTGATAGAGATGTTGAAGATTTAATCCTAAAAGTGCATCTTAATTCATAGGAGCATGATAGCTCTCATGGTTAAGATGCTGGGTTGGAATTTAGCAAAGCCTGCCTTCTGGATGAGCTCTTTTTTTTTGCTCCAGCTCCTGCCAAGGATATGAAAGAAATCTCTAAGCCCTCTGCCCCCAAAAATGATGATGTCACCAGCTAATCTTTCCAACACGAAAGCGATTGAAAAAAATAATCTAATTCACCTTGAGACTGAATTGAGAAAGTCTGCTTTTGATTACAGAATTCTAGATCCCACTGCCTGCAGAGCAAAGAATGTTAAGTGAAAAAAAATCAAGCAACATATCAAGCTGGTTGGCATATTCATATTGAGAATACCTGTTGCCATTTCAGTAATTGCCATTTCCCAAAAGGTTGAGGAAGGAAGATGATGTCATGGCAGGATAGCACTCTTTCCCTTGCTGTGAACCAGAATCAAGGGATCAATAAAATACTTAATCACATGATCAATTATTTCCTTTCATTTGGGCATACTCTACAGTAGCTCTGAAACCTTACCTCTCTTCCTTGCTGGCGCATCTCTGTCGGAGTCATCATCTTTCCTTTTGTTTCCCAAATCACTAGTGTTAACTGTGACTGTGGCCTTGATTTCTTGTTGAGCAACTTTCATACGATCATAAAAAACTTTGAAAAACTTTTCTGATTTCTTATCTTCCAATAAGCGACAAAAAAAGGAGTGCTGTAGAAAAATAAAAATCCAGGAAACGGATAGTTTAAAAATAAAAATGAAATATTTTTAACATCAAAGACATAAATTTCCAAAAAAACCTTAAACACACTCCTTATGAGTTCCACAAACATTGAAGGAACTATTGAAGTATTACTAAATAAATACTGTTAAAGATAAACAATTGTAGTCTGACAGTCAAAACAGAATTATGAACCAACTATCCACAAATTTCTAACTTGGAAGTAAGAGCTGAATGAGTAAAAAACAGTGACTATGAAATAGTTTCTTCTCAATGTGGTTTGCCATTTATATAAAAAAGTTTATATTTATAATATCATATATTTATAACTGCTGAAAATTGGGATATGGACCAACATAGACACACATACTGTAGAATATATGAATATATAAATAAGTGTTACAAGGTTGCTTCCTTAATATACAACCGAATTGTGTGAAGTCTTACATGTATCTCAAATATACACTGAAGTATTCAGGTAAACAGAATCTGTGAATGAATCAGTCAGTCCTGAATAGGATTTGCATCTCACATGGTGTCTGCCAGAATATTCTGTATAAATGGGGCATAGTGGGGTCCCACATAAAACTGTAGATCATAAAATGCCTGGCTATAAGCTGAGGGCATATACCAGTCCAATATCTGGTTGTTGTTTTTTAATATAAACAATGTTGTGCTTCAGTAGTTAGATGGTCTAGAGTCCAGTGATGGTGAACCTTTTTTGGTTTGCATGCCAAAAGAGGGTGTGTAGGTGTGCTAGCATGAGTACATGTGTCCACACCCCTTCCCTCCCTCCCCGTGCATGAGCATCCCCTGTGCTGCCCCCACACGCATGCGCACAGGACTTACTGAAACCTGGTAGTGAATAAAATGCCCAAACAGGCAAACTGGAAGTTTGGGAAAATGCACTTCCGGTTTGCTGTTGTGCTATTTTTTATTTTTATTTTTTGCACTGCAGAGGGTTCAGGGAAACTTCCTGAAGCTCTAGAGTGCAAAAAACAGCACAACGGGGAAGCTGGAAGTTCAAAAAACCCACTTTTGGTTTGCCCATTGGGCTGTTTTTTGCACTCTGGGGCATCAGGGAGCTTCCCTGAACCCTCTGGAGTGCAAAAAATCCCAGCACAATGGCAAACCAAAAATGCGTTTTTCTGAACTTCTAGTTTGCCCATTGGGTGATTATTTTGCCTTCGGGGCTCCAGGGAAGCTTCATTGAAGCATCCAGAGGATGAAATGGCCTTTCCCAAGTCCAAAAATCAGCTGGACAGAACACACATGTGCGCTGGAGCTGACACAGGGCAAAGTCTCATGTGCCCTCCAATATGGCTCCACGTGCCACCTGTGGCATGCGTACCATAGGTTTACCATCACAGGTCTAGACATTGATATTTGAACATTAGATCTTTTTAACGTTTATATTTTATTGGGTTCTACTAATCTCTCTGAAATGTTAATCTATATACATTTCACAAGTGCTGGGCATTACAAAAATCAGAACTGAGTTTAAGCACCCTAGTATTCCTAGAGTATATTTATTTTGGATATTCAATAGATTTCTGAATATTGTATATATCGCAGATAAGTCAAGAATTTTAGTTGCCAAAATATATTCCCCAAATTGGGTTGGATTATCTACAGCTTTATCTGCATATATAAAATATGTATATGTTTTACATATTTCTGTACAATATAAGCTCATCCACAGATAAATCAAACTCAACTGAATAGCAGTTTGCATGCCCCACTGATGTTTTAATTCCACAGTACACCAGGAAACTGCTGTTTAAATGGTAGAAACCTAGCATGAAACTATGAGTGATACAGCAATGCAGCTGACCTACTAGAACAAAAAGCTGAATTAATGATGCCTTGAGGATGGTTTTGTTCTTATTAGATTTTGCTCATATTTGTGAATGTTCTCCTTTATCATCTGTATTGGAAACATTTACCTCAAATGGGATTAGCTAGGTTTGTGCTGTAGTTGTAATTATTTATTTATAGTGCTAACTTAGACAACAGGAAACATGGAAATTTGCATAAAGAAGTTTGGCTTTCCCTCAAATTTAGTAATCAGAAACTCCCTACTGTCTGCTTGGTTTAACCTGACATTGCAGATCTGTAATCAGAATTCTACATGTAATAGGCTATAGGATGTATATTCATTTATTTATTTATTTATTGTTAGAGTTGAAAGGGACCATAAAGGCCATCGAGTTCAACCCCCTGCCTAAGCAGGAACCCTATAGTACACCAGTCAAGTGGCAGTTCAATCTTCTCTTTAAAATGTCCAGAGTGTTGGAGTTCACAACGTCCGCTGGTAGGTTGTTCCATTGGTTGATCGCTCTGACCGTCAGGAGGTTCCGCCTTATCTCCATGTTGAATCTCTCTTTGGTCAGCTTCCAGCCATTGTTCCTCATCCGGCCCTCTGGTGCCCTGAAGAATAAAGTGATCTCCTCCTCTCTGTGACATCCCCTCGTATACTTGTAGACTGCTATCATGTCCGCTCTGACCCTCCTTTTCTCTAGGCTATCCATGCCCAGTTCCCTCAGTCTGTCTTTGTAAGTCTTGGTTTCCAATCCCTTAATCGTCTTGGTTGCTCTTTTTTGCACCTTCTCAAGAGTTTCAACGTCTCTTTTGAAGTGTGGTGACCAGAACTGAATACAGTACTCCAGGTGTGGTCGGACCAGGGCATAGTAGAGTGGTATTCATAGTAGAGTGGTATTCCCTGATCTTGGAGTGTATTCCCCTGTTGATGCAGTTTAGGATTGTGTTGGCTTTTTTAGCTGCTGCTACACATTGTTGGCTCATGTTTAGTTGATTGTCCACCAAGACTCCGAGGTCTCTTTCGCAGTCGCTACTGCTAAGAGGGGTTTCTCCCAGGTTGTATGTGTGTCTAGGTCTTTCTGTAATTTGAGCCTGTCTTCTAGGGTATTGGCTACCCCCACCAGCTTGGTGTCGTCTGCGAATTTGATCAGTTGCCCTTCTATTCCCTCGTCCAAGTCGTTGATGAAAATGTTGAAGAGCACAGGGCTCAGGACTGAACCCTGTGGTACCCCACTGCCTACGTTCTTCGATGTGGATTTGGAACCGCTGAGGACAACTCGTTGGGTGCGGTTGGTCAGCCAGCTATTGATCCATCTGCATGTGTTGTAGTCTACTCCGCTTTTTTCTAATTTGTTGATTAGGAGATAGTAGTCGACTTTGTCGAAAGCTTTGCTGAAGTCTAAGTATATGAGGTCCACCATGTTGCGCTGGTCTACTGATTTGGTTATGGTGTTGAAAAAGCATATGAGATTGGTTTGAGATGATTTGTTTCTGAGAAACCCATGTGGGCTGTTGGATATTATCTTGTTTGTTTCCAGGTAGTGGCAAAGCTGTTTTTTTATTATTTTCTCCAGTATTTTTCCAGGTATTGAAGTCAGGCTAATAGGTCTGTAGTTGCTTGGATCCGTCTTTTTCCCTTTTTTGTGGATGGGAACTACGTCTGCTCATTTCCAGTCTTCTGGTAGGTCTCCAGTGGCCCAAGATTTTTGGTAGATGAGGAGAAGAGTATATAGGCTATAGAATTCAAGCCTAAATGCCTGAGACAAGAATTATCCTTCTGGAAAGCATTCATTTGCAACAGTAAAAATAAAAATCCAAATGGAAGTGTAATTTTTGTCTTTATTCTAATAGGTAACAAATACACTTTGCTAAGCGTTTATCATTTTTTAAATGTGATTCTATGAGTTTTGCAATACCAACATAGTCATCTTGGTCCAGTGAAGGATCTCCAAACAATGCTGGCTGAAGAATTCCAGAAGCTGAAGTCCACAGGAATTAAAGTTGCCAAATTTGGAGACTCCTAGTCTATCCGTTAAGAAACCAGGCTAAAGACCAGAAAACTATGAGTTCTAGTCCTGCCTTGGAAATAAAAGCCAGCTGGGTGACTTCCGTCTCATCCCAATTCACCTCACATAACTGTTGTTGTGGGGAAAATAGGAGGACAAAGGCACGTTTTCTGCCCTGAGATTATGGGATTAAAAGAACTTTTAAAATGTCTGATCATTTTTCAATTTTCAAGAGATTAAAGAGCCTCATGTTGCTGAAAAATATGTCTAGTTTGATGAAAAGAGGCGCTGGGTGACATGCTGGCAATGTTCCAATATCTCGGGGGATGCCACAAATATGAGGGAGTCAAATTATTCTCCAAAGCACCTGAGGGTAGAACAAGAAGCAATGGGTGGAAACTAATTAAGGAGAGGAGCAATTTAGAAGGAGAAATTTCCTGACAATTAGAACAATTAATCATTGGAACAGCTTGCCTACAGAGGTTGTGAATGCTATAATACTGGAAGTTTTAAAGAAGATGTTGGACAATCATTTGTCTGAAATGGCACAAAGCTGTGATGGCGAAACAATGGCACGCATGCCATGCGGAGCCAGATCAGAGGGCACAAGAGACTTTGCTCCTGAAGCCCCAGTGGCAAAAAAAAAAAGCCCAACTGACAAACCGGAAGTTCATAAAAATGCACTTACGTTTTGCCAATGTGCTGCTTTTTGCACTTTGGAGGGTTCAGGGAAGCTTCTTAAATCCCCGGAGTGTAAAAACAGCACAATGGGCATGCCACAAGTGCATTTCCCAACTTATTCTGTTTTCTGCATTTTGTAGCTTCAGGAAGCTTCCCGGAACGCCCCAGAGCATAGTTCCCTCCAAGCTGAGCAGTGAGCAATCGCTCACTTAAAAATCATCATCAACTCAGAGTTTTCCAAACCTGCCCAGAAGCCGAGAGGGAAAGAGTGAGAGGGAAAGAGAGAGAGAGAAAGAGAGGAAGAGAGAGAAACAGATAGAAAAAAGAGAGGAAGGAAAAGAGAAAGAAAAAGAATGGGAGTAAGGAAGAGAGAAAGAAAATCAAAATCTAGTTTGAAAGTAGCTCAACTATTTAAGTGGCATTTTGATATTGATAGAGTTGCCCTATTATGAGCTCACTGTTATAGACACACAGTACAGTATTTTATTTTGAAATTCTCTGAGGCAAAACAGGGTGGGTTTTTTATTTATTTATTTATTTATTTATTTATTTATTTGTTTGTTTGTTTGCTTGCTTATTTATTTATTTATTTATTTATTTATTTATTTATTTATGTGCCGCCCAGTCCCGAAGGGACTGCCGCTCAGACACTATACTTTTCTGCCCACCCCCAAAAAAATTAGAGGGAACACTGCCCCAGAGTACCAAAAACAGCAAAACAGCAAACCGGAAATGTGTTTTCTGAACTTCTGGTTTGCCTGCCATCCTGTTTTTTGCACTCTGCAGCTTCAGGAAGCTTCCCTGAACTTCCTGGAGTGCAAAAAACCCAGCACAACGGCAAACCAGAAGTGTGTTTCCCCATACATTCGGTTTGCCCATTTGGGCATTTCTTTCCACCTATCAGGTTTTAGTAAGGCCTGTATGTATGTGCGGGGGGGGGAGGGGAGTGCGGGAGGATGCGCATGCAGGAGGGAGGAAGGAGTATGGGCGCACACACACACACACACCTTTTGGCATGTGAACCAAAAAGGTTTGCCATCACTGGTATAAGGTTTCCTCCCTAAAAAGGACTTGGATAAGTAGCCCTCCAATGTCCCTTCCAAAGCTGTTATTCTGTTCCCTGTTTTTCAAAAAGAAATCATGCCAAATGAATCTTATTTCAAAAGCTTGAATTTATATCAGCTATGGTTGAGCTAATAATTGATAGTAAGACAGCAGGGAAGTACTGTAGATTACAGTATCAGCTCTTTCCAGCTCCGTGTGATCAGAGCAGGATCCTTTCATCATGTGCCACTTCTAAAGGAAAATACGAAAACATACCAAGAATCCAAATCACTTACAGTAATGCAGCTGAAGCAGAAAACCAGACTTGCATGAAATAAGAATTTTGAAAATGTATTTTTCACAGATAAATATTTAAAGACTGATTTATTACATACAACTCAGGATGAAGGCAAATACCGTGTTTCCCCGAAAATAAGACATACCCCGAAAGTAAGGCATGTCAGAGGTTATGCAGAATTCGCTAATATAAGGCACCCCCCAAAAATAAGGCGTAGTCAAGTTTACATACGGTACGGTAGAAAAACATACGGTACCATTCAAAGCTGTTCATAGCGGTACCGTAATAATGTGGCGTCCCCTGCTGGCCCCTTCCATTGCTTTGTACCGTCCAGCACAGCAGACACAGTCTGCTGCTGTCTCACTTTGCTGCTGTCTCACTTTGTTTATTATCTGAAACATGCAACCAGGGCAACTTTGCAAAGCAGCTGCCACAAGATCTGAGGGGACGGGGTGAGACGGAATGGGAGTCGGGATCTGACATGCCCCTCCTGGCCGCCTGCTTAACAGCCTCCCAGTCTCTACTGTCTAATCGCTCCAAGCTGCAGGAAGGGTAAGGCGGGCTGCAATACTGGCAGCTTCGGGGGCTCCTTTCCTCAACAGTTCGGTTTGTTACCTCTAGGCAGCTGCACCAACTTTTTCCTTCCCGGCGGCGGCTCCAGCAGCTTCCCTTCATCACATGACATTCCCGGCGCTGCCGCTCCTTGAAGAGAAGCCACCGCCATCGCTGCCGCCGGGAAGGAAAAAGTTGGTGCAGCTGCCTAGAGGTAACAAAACGAACCGCTGAGGAAAGGAGCCCCCGAAGCTGCCGGTATTGCAGCCTGCCTTACCCTTCCTGCAGCTTGGAGCGGTTAGACGATAGAGACTGGGAGGCTGTTAACCGGGCGGCCAAGAGGGGCGTGTCAAATCTCAACTCCCATTCCGTGTCATCCCGTCCCCTCAGATCTTGTGGCAGCTGCTTTAAATAAGGCACCCCCAGAAAATAAGATGTAGCACAACTTTTGGAGCAAAAAATAATATAAGACAGTGTCTTATTTTGGGGAAAACATGGTAGTAAGAATTGAAGAAACACTCTCAGCTTGGTTAGTTCTGATAGACAGTTCTTCTACAGAAGATTAGCATTTTGGGTGCCTTTTAGCCAGCCATGTATTTATCTATTTTTTTACTTCTTCTCCTTCTCCTCCTCCTTCTACTACCATATCCATCATTGGACATTGGCGAACATGTCAGTGATTCTATTTTTATCAACAGTCATACAAAAAAGTGCTGTTGGAGTTTCGTCCAAAGCAATCCCTTTCATTTTGAAGCCATGATATTCTTCTGCCTGGACCTTGTTTGCCTTCAATCTTTCCTTGGAGGATTAAGTGAAGTATGCTGCATTTTTCTGGGTGTCGCATCACAAGACCAAAACATTCTAACTTTCGCTTATAGTTTTCAGAATTTCCTTTTGCTTTCCCAGGAGACTTACGACCTCATTTCTGATTTTGTCAACCCAACTTAATTTTATATCGCACTTTTATTTTTATAAACAATTCAAGGAAATGAACATATCTAATACTCTTCCTCTTCCTATTTTTCTCACAACAACAACCCTGTAAGGCAAGTTGGGGTGAGAGAGAGTGACTGGCTCAAGGTCACCTTCATTAGGATCTATGTAGATTCCTAACTATTTCTGAAGTTAAGCTTGACTTTATACTTACAATCAAATATTGGACGAAGAAGTGCAGAGCCAACAAAAACATTTTAGATGTTCATTACACAACCTTCCTGTCAGGCCGAAGCCATTGTTTTGAGTTCGAGACTTTGGCCTGCCACCAGTAGAATAGTACTGTGGTAATGGGGAGGTATGGTTGCATGAGAGGGAAAAATACCAGCCACAACAAATTCTTTCCAGAGATTCAAGGTAATCTTTTGTTCAGAACCAGGCGGAAGTATATGTGAGGATCATGGACATTGAGAAAACTGGAGTGGTCCATGTGATGAACTTGTAGGTGTGGGGATAAGCGATGAACCTTAACTTGGGTACTGTAACTGTAAGAAAAGTTAGTATTGGGTTGCCTACAGTTCGTGGACAACATGACTCTGTTAATAAATTGGAACTTGGAAGAAGGCCAAGGTTTGGACTCTGTTTTATTTCTCGGATGTTAATTGGAGCACTGATATTTTCTCTTGTCCAGAAACTGTCTATTGGCCACTTCTGTTGATGAAATACCATAGTTGAATTAAATTTCTATTATTATCCTATGCATGGAAATAGATTAGGGATGGAATATCAAATTCAAGGCCCGGAGGTTGAGGATGGCCTGTGAAGTGCTTAGGTCTGGACAGTGGGGCCACCATAGAAAAAGTAAAGGAGTGGCCCGCAGTGCCTCTGCCAGCAAAAACTGAACTCAGGAGGGTTAAGTGCAGCCCTCCCATGCTCCATTTTCAGCTGCGATGGCCTCCTGCTGTCCTCTGCTAGTGAAAATAGAGCTCGGGGGGGGTGGGGATACGTGCCCCTATCTCTGTTTTCACTGGGAAAGGGCAGCAGAAGGCCACAGCAGCTGCAAACAGAGCTCAGGAACCCGCTTTTGCAGGTAGAGCACTCGGGCCAATGAGTGACATCAAGATGGCCATACCCACCCTGGCGACGCCCACCCCCCAAGGTCAAACACAACCCTGATGCGGCCCTCAATGAAATCCAGTTTGACACCCCTGGATTAAGGCAAGGTCAGATTTACAGCTAGCAAGACGTCTGGTAAGGATTTCTCTTTTGCTCCTTAACAGTTATGACAAGGAACTAGGTTGTGATTTTAGAATAACCAGAAGCACCAGTAATTATCTATAATTAGAGACTGTAATTTTAACAGACAGTCCAGTATTAGTGATGCTGTGACACATCAATCCTCAGAACTGAGGCCGGAGTTACTAGTTTTCTTCTACTGGGAGCAATCTACGTTATCAAATGGGCCAGGGCTACCACTTGATTTCTGAAAAAGTCTTGCATGAGATGAGTCTCTGTGGCCCACATACTAATTAGGGCAAGCATAGAAAGCAATAAAAAAAAGGAAAGAAGATTTCAGGTGAGCAAAGGGTGGGTTAATGTGCAAAAATTACAGGTAATATCACAACTTCTGCTTTTTTTTCTCTCCCACTGATTAAAAATGTAGCAGAACAAGCAGATGGTTCTGGGTCTGTGGGAGTCGTGGGACTACACTTATAATATTTTTTTTTAAAAAAATACCACTTTCTTCACACATTTAACACAGCTGCAGCAAACACCCACCCACAGAAGTATAGCGAGCCTTTAAACCACACATTATTGGCACAGGAGACACACACACACACCCTACTTCCTTCCTGAATGAAGGATTTGTATGTGGGTGTGAGAAGAAGGACATTATACTGGCTCCTGGAAGACAGCAACCCATATATATATATACACACACATATATATACATATATATATATATACACACATACATATATATATATATACATATATGTGTGTGTGTGTGTGTGTGTGTGTGTCACATATTTATATATATATAAACCAATTATATATATATATGTGTGTGTGTGTGTGTGTGTGTGTGTGTGTATTTACACACACAAACACATATACATATACATACATATATACATATACATATACATACATACATACATACATATATACATATGTTTTCGTAGATTTTCACGGGTACAGGTATGATGGTCTTGGTGTATTCGGGTTTCTTCCCGTGTAGGATTTAGAATATATATATATAGTTTGGAAGAGACAGCAGAGAAAAAGGAACTGAAGAAAACCATGGCAACCAGTCAGTCCACCTACCACACCACCCACTAGCTTCATTTGCTGACGCATTAAAAAAAAAAAGGCGACCAAAAGATCTCAAGCTGTCTCTACCAGCTTGAGAAGGTGAGCAAACCCTCAGAGCTCATTAAATTCCTCCCTTCGCTTGCCTTGTATGCCTGCAGCTATAGCCAGTTGAATATAAATAGAAGTTATATAACATCCTTGTTGATTCCTGTTAAAAAAAAAAAAGGAGCATGACCTTGTTTTAAAAAGCCTGCCTCTTCCTGCTTATCAAGGACTAATCCTTATAGGGATTAACCTGAATCCACCTGTAGCTGAAATACATGCTGAAAGAAAGTTACATTAAAAAGAAGAAAGCTCTGTGCTGTGCTGGTCTGTCCTGATTTTCTGAGATACTCTAAAATTTGTACATTAATTACCGGGGCAAATCTCATTTTAGGAAACCATTTTAATTAGCTTGGATAATTATATTTCATTTATACCAGGGCTGGCAACCTTAAACACTCAAAGAGCCATTTGGACCCTTTTCCCACAGAAAACACCGGGAGCCACAAAACCCTTTTGATATCTAACATGAAGATAACATTGCACATATCATTTTTACCTTTATGCTATATATAAAAAAATGTACAGTGTGTTGCATTTGTGAACTCAATGAATTGCTGCAGAGAAAACAATATTTTTATTTCTGCATGCAACAAAAACATTTTGAACTCTGAAAAAAAGACAGGTCAAAAATAATTCTGAGCTTCTAAGGAGAGTCATACCTGCTATGACACCAGCATGACCACATCATGCTGCTCATTATCCAAATGCTATTGCTTACCCACCTCTTCCAGCTAAAGTATTACAGGAATGGATGATGCTTTAATATCTGTGCATTTATCAGGTTGAAAAACAGCTTTTAAGACTTGGGTATGGGCCAGGGGCTGGGGGAGAATAAGCAATGTAACAACAACAAACAACAACAACAACAAAAACAACAACAGAGTTGGAAGGGATTTGGAGGTCTTCTAGTCCAACCCCCTGCTTAGGCAGGAAACCCTACAGCACTTCAGACAAATGGCTATCCAACATCTCCTTAAAACCTCCCAATGTTGGAGCCATCACAACTTCTGGAGGCAAGCTGTTTAACTGATTAATTGTTCTAAGTGTCAGGAAATTTCTCCTTAGTTCTAAGTTGCTTCTGTCCTTGATTAGTTTCTACCTCAGGTGCATTGGAGAATAGTTTGACTCCCTCTTCTTTGTGGTAACCCCTGATATTTTGGAAAAAAAGATATTGGAGATATGTTGTTGGTCTTCTATATATAGAGATGAGGGGAAGAAAGATTTGTGTCTAAAATAATTGAAGGTTGCTTAAATAACACTCCTGCCTACCAAACATCTTTCTCTTACATTTTCTTATCTCAAGTTCTAGTTAAGCCTTATCTTGCTGCTGTGGTTCTACTGTTCAATTATTTTTAAAATAGATTAATTGAGTTGGAAGGGACCTTGGCAATCATCTAGTCCAACTTGCCCGCTCAAACAGGAGATCCTACACAATTTTTGACAGATGGCAGTCCAATCTCTTCTTGAAAACTTCCAGTGAGGAAGCTTCTACAACTTCAGAAGGCAAGCTGTTCTATGGGTTTATTGCACTCACTGTCAGAAGATTTCTCTTTATTTCCAGGTTGAATCTCTCCTTGTTTAGTTTCCACCCATTATTCCTTGTCTGGTCTTCAGGTACCTTGGAAAATAGCTTGACCCCTTCCTCTCCGTGGCAGCCCCTCAAATATTGAAAGACTGCTATCATGTCTCCTTTCCAAGGACCTTTTGATATGTCCTCCTTTTCTGCTCGAGTCCCTATGATTCTAGTTGGTTCTGTTCATACTTATTTAATTGATCTTTTCATGTTTCCTTCTTTAAATTAAACATTGGACAACTTGTTACAATATGTAATAAGAATTACATCCTAGGGACCCATTAGTTAGAATGCAAAAGGTGCAAAAAAGAACAACAAGAATGATCAAGGAAATGGAGCACCTCTCTTATGATACCAGGTTGTAAGGGGTGATTTGATCGAAGTGTATAAAAGCATGCATGGGATAGAAAAGGTGGAGAGAGAAAAATTATTTTCACTAGAGAAAAATTATTTTCTCTATCACACAATACTAGGACAAGGGTGCACTCCTTAAAGCTCATAGGTAAGAAAGCAAGGACAAATAAAGGGAAATATTTCTTTACCCAGAGGGTTGTTGATTTATGGAATTCACTTCTAGAAGAGGTTGTGACAGCTGTCAGCCTTGATAACTTCAAGGCAGGATTAGACAGATTCATGGATGCCAAGTGTATTGGTGGTTATTGAAATGGATATCCATGTGCTGCCTCTATGTTAATTGAGGCAGGCAGGATTCCCTTGAGTACCATTTGTTGGGTGTCAAGGGAAAGGGAGGGTCTTGCCTTCTCTTTCTGCTCAAGATCCCCATGGAGAATTGGTGGGTCACTGTGTGACACAAAATGCTGGACTTGATGGGCTTGGCATCCATACAAGGCACCAGGCACCAGGCTGGAATAGCAATAGCACTTAGACTTACAAACCACCTCACAATGCTCTACAGACCTTTCTAAGCATCCTCATCAATCTGGGTCCTCATTTTACTGATCTCAGAAAGCTGAGTCAACCTTGAGCCAGAGACTCAAACTGCTGGGAAACCAGGAGACTGTGACTTATAGTCCCACATTAGGTATAAGTCAGCTGGGTGACCTTGGGTCAGTCCTTTTATCTCAAACTGTAAGTAGTAAGCAACAACAAACCACTTGCAAAATCTTGTCAAAATCTCCGGGAGTAGTCCAGGAAGTCACCAGGAGTAAAAACTGATTCAAAGGAACAAAAAAAACAACAACCTGCAATAGAGCTCTTTGTTTTTGTCTAAAAACGATAAGCTATGGTGATTGAGATACCGGAAACAGGGTACTTTACCCATCTGCCTCTGAGTAAAAATATTTTTTTGACCATTGATTCTCCCATGGCAGCCATTTCTGAGAATTCATACAGGATTCCCAATATTGTACACTAACATATATAGCAGATTCCTGCTTCTTGGGGTTTGTTTGTTTTCTGTAAAGATTCAGAAACAGAAGCATGGGAATACTTTTCCTACCTGTATAATTGTGTTGCCACCTTCCAGTAGGGCAATAGCCAACAGGATGCTTTCATGGAAAACTCTATCACTAGTGGCATTCATGATAAGATCTATAACTAAGTTGGATGCTCCTTCCTTATCCAAGTGACACTGGACTTCTGTCAAACTCATTTCACCACGGTTTGTTGAGCTGGATCCCGACCCACCTCCTACAAAAAGAAACAATCAAAAAATAAACCTTTTGGTGCTTCTCAGCATTAGAAAATGTGTTGCTTTCCTTCAAACAAGAAAAAGAAGCAAAAATGTTTTAACTGTGAATGTGTTCTTGTTTATTATCTGCTTTGCACTATCATGTGTTGCTCTTTATGGTGTTAGCAAGTGATGGTGTTATTAGAAACGTTGTTTATTTTTTAATATTGTCTCCAAACTCAAGAAGCTCAAATGTGATAGCATTATAAATAGATACAATGTTAGAACCATTTCATAACGATCATAAAACAATCATAAATTATTAAACCAGGAATAGATTTAACCAACGTAATTCAAACCATTTGAAAAAGGAAGGCTACAAAACTGGTCTAAAAAGATTAGTTTATAAATTATAAAAATAATTCTCATTTGAGCCTGTTAGAATACATATTATGATCAGAATCTAGGATTTACAAAGATTATTATTTGTACCCAATGTGATCTTTCCAAATTTATCACCTCTTGTTTCAGTCTTTAATGCAATGCAGTCTTTAATGCACTGCACTTTATCACTGGGCACTGTAATACACTGCACTGGGCACTGTAATACACTGCACTGTATCACTGGGCAATCGTCATGTAAATATTGAAAATTATAATCTCATAGCACAACTTTTTTCTTAGGTCAGATAGCCTGTCATTACATATAGCCCTCCTTTAATGACCACATGTTCAGTGACTGTTCTAAGTTATGATGGCTTTGAAGGCTTATGAGACTTGATGATGTAGTAGTTAGAATGCAGTCTTGCAGGCAAATTCTGCTCAAAGGCCGGAGTTTGATCCTGACCAGCTTAAGGTTGACTCAGCTTTCCATCCTTAAAAAAATTAATAAAATAAGGACCCTGATTGTTGGGTGCAATATGCTGACTCTAAACCACTTAGGGTTGTAAAGCACCTTGAAGCGGTACATAAGCCTAGGCGCTATTGCTGTTATGATCAGTCCTTGGAATTGCCTGCCATCACAAAATCATGATTTCAGTGCTTAGCAATGAGCTCACAATTACCATGTTTCCCCAAAAGCCCAATTGGGCATATTATCAGGGGATATCTTATTTTGGGGGAAACAGGATACAAATGTCATTGTACCCCACAGTTCTGTGATTGGCATTTACGTCATTCACTGACAGCTTCCAACATGGAAAGTCAATAGGGAAGGAGACAGGTAGTCGCAAATGACAATCACATGACATTGCCTGACAACTGTGCAGGATTTGCTTAGCTCATAGTCTCTTGGTTTCTAGCCAAGCACGTTACCCACTACACAAAAGGACTAAGAGTTACTTGGTTTTTGCTATTTCTATTTCTTTAATAAATGCTAATATTTAATAAATAATCTCTCTGTGAGAGACATGGGTGTTTAAAAAATGTGATACACACACACACACACACACACACACACACAAATAAACAATAAATAAACAATAAATTGAACCAATTACAGTGGTACCTCGAGATACGAGTTTAATTCGTTGCGGACCTGCGCTCTTAAGTCGAGCAGCTCTTATCTCGAATGACTTTTCCCCATAGGAATTAATGTAAATAATTTTAATTGGTTCCAGCCCTAAAAAAACTCACAAAGTTAGTCTAAATTATGCAAAAAGACATTGCAAGAATAAATGTAACTTTACTTATTAATAAGATGATAAGCTGAGAGCTTTCCTTCCCTTCCTCTTTTTACCCAAAACAATCAACATGGCAAACTTTTATTTTTATTCATTAAACTGTAGTTATTTATTCAACTTCACTGCCACCCAATCCTGTAGAGGGAGGAAAGAAGGGAGGAAGGAAAAGGAAAGCAAGAAATGGAGGGAGGAAAGGAAGGAAGGAAGGAAAGAAAGAAAGGAAGGAAGAAAGAAAGGGTGAAGGGACAGGAACAGAGGAAGGAAGCAAGGAAACTTATGAAAGGGGAGAGTAACTTCACTGCCACCCAATCCTGTAGAGGGAGGAAAGAAGGGAGGAAGGAAAAGGAAAGCAAGAAATAGAGGAAGGGAAGGTAAAAGAGAGAAAGAAAAAGAGCAAGAAAGAAAGCAAGCAAGAGAGAAAGAAAGAAAATGAAAGAGAAATAAAAATAGAGAGGGAGAATGAAAGAAATGGAAGGAGGGAAGGAAGGAGAGAAAGCAAGAGAAAGAAAGAAAGCAAGAGAAAGAAAGAAAGAGAAAGAAAGAAAGAAAGAAAGAAAGAGAAAGAAAAAAGAATGAAAGAGCAAGAGAGCAAGAGAGAAAAAGAAAGAGAGAGAGAAAGAAAGAAAGAAAGAAAGGCAACTTCAAAGAAAGGCTCACTGAGCATCTCTCACTCTCTCTCTTTCTATCCCTCTCTCTTTCTCTCCCCCCTCTCCCCCCTTTCCCTCTCTCTTTCTCTCTCTCCCTCTCTCTTTCTCTCCCCCCTCTCCCTCTCCCCCCCCAGGCCAGCAGCGATGTTTTAAAACAGCCGCGCCGTTTGCGAGCTAACTCCTGAGGTGCGGAAGTTCGCCTTTGGCGTTTGGGCCACTCAGAATGTGAAATTCAAAACAGCGTTCGGATCCCCCCACCCCCAGCAGAAGCCAAGGACCCCCAGAGTGGGGCGGCAGGGGAGGCGACCGCCTCTCCAATCACCAAGTGCCGGGATACGAGCCGAGAAGAGCCGGGCTGGCTTACTTTCCTTCCTTCCCGCGCTGATGCAGAGCCACTCGAACAAAGCGTCACGCCCCCCTGACGCTTTTGGTGGCAAAAGAGCCCAGCGTCGCTTCGGAAGCCGCCGAAAGCATCAGAGGGGCGCGACGCTTTGTTCGAGTGGCTCTGCATCAGCGCGGGAAGGAAGGAAAGTAAGCCAGCCCGGCTCTTCTCGGCTCGTATCGCGGAGAGGGGCGGCATACAAATCCAAGTAATAAATAAAATAAAATAAAAAAATGTCTCTCCTCTCCCAGCTCTTATCTCGAGTAGCTCTTAAGTCGAGCAGCTCTTATGTCGGGGTTCCACTGTACTGTTTTTAATAGAGACTGTACCAAGAAAATTATGAATATCAATAACATAGAAACATAGAAGTCTGATGGCAGAAAAAGACCTCATGGTCCATCTAGTCTGCCCTTATACTATTTCCTGTATTTTATCTTACAATGGATATACAGTATGTTTATCCCAGGCATGTTTAAATTCAGCTACTGTGGATTTATCTACCACGTCTGCTGGAAGTTTGTTCCAAGGATCTACTACTCTTTCAGTAAAATAATATTTTCTCATGTTGCTTTTGATCTTTCCCCCAACTAACTTCAGATTGTGTCCCCTTGTTCTTGTAAAAATGCATGCATAATAAATTAGAAAAAAGGTAGAATGGGAAGAAGTTAATCAACAGACCAATTTCCAATATTTGAATTCAAGCGCCAACTTTCTAAGTGACAGAGAGGTAATAGATAATGAAAAATACCTGCTGAAACAGCTGCAGAGACTGTCAGCCAGATTCATCTAGCAAGTACACGACAGAAGAGCCAACATATAGTAGCTGTTTCACAAGTTATCAAGCAGCATTCAAAACATCCTACCTGTTCCTCCAGGTTTGTTGGGCCCTGAAGGAGATAAAGGTCCATTGCCAAAGCTGGTGAGGCTCTCTCGTCTTCCTCCACTTCTGATGTTCCCGTAGTAACGATTTACCAAAACCTGTCTCAGGGCCTCCCCCTTAATTCAAATATATTGAAAGACAGAAACACACAATGAATGGAACAAGTGAGCCAACAAAAGTAGCAAAACTGAATTTCAGCTGGTCAGAGACACAACAGAAATAAAACTGGGAAGAAGAGATATGAATAAACAACAACAGAAATACGGTGTACCCATTTAGAAATGTTATGTCTAGATCTTCAGATACGTTTATAAATGCTAATCATAAATAGCCCAGTACTAAAAACCCCAGCATATTCTAATACGAATGAAACATGGAAAAAGCAGTGAAAATTACATATCGGACACTACCCTTAAATGTTTAGAAAACTAATTACAGTATAGTTCTGTGACTGATTACAATTATTGAATTATTAAATTCACTACGTCTTAAACTTCCAGAAATGTATGTATGAAATAAAATCTATGTATGAAATAAAACATATGTATGAAATAAAATATATGTACATCTATTTCTCTATCAGTAAAGTAAGCTGTCCTTTATTTTAGAAGAGGAATGTCAAACTCAAGATCAGATCCAGCCTATAGGGTGCTTAGATATGGCCTGTGAGATGCCTTGGAAATGGCGAAGGACTGACCGACGATGACTCTGCCCGCGAAAACAGAGCTCAGGAGGGCCGCCAAACTCCAGTTTTGCTGGCAGAGGATTGTAGGAGGCCATCGCAGCTGAAAACAGAGCTTGGGAGCCTGTTTTCACTACAAAAGCACTTAGGCCACTAAAGGCACCACCAACATGAGTGACATCAAGCTGGCTACAGCCACTCTGGGCCCTTAAGGTCAAACACAACCCTGATGCAGCCCTCAATGAAATCGAGTTTGACACCTCTGCTTTAGAATTTCCTAATTCAGTTATATTAATTTTTAAATTCAGATAATTACAACCTAACATACCTACTAACAATTTCTTAAATTTCAAAAAGGAAGATCACGAAATGTAAATATTTTAACAGAAATGCCACACATAATAGGAAATGGGTACCACTGCCCTTTTCCTATCACCTTCTTTCCTACCTTCAAAAGCACAATGATAACTGTTATTATTAGAACTGTCTACAAATATAAGACTAAGCAATTAAAGTTTTAATGTACACTTGTTGCGCTCTGAGAAGAATTTTTCCTTTAATTTTCAGCAGCTGCATATGAGGGTAAACAAGCTTTCTTGTTTTACAGAATATTGCAAAGATGATTGCCATAAAAAGAAGCACATCCAAATATCTTTGAGAAGTGATATTAGAAGGAAGTTAAAATTAACACTGTAAATCTAATAATAAATATTGTTTCAGGGGTTTTTTTCTGTCTTATTACTGGACTTCTGGAAAAAAGGGAAGAGCTTTTCTTCTGTCAGCAATGAATCTGCAGGATAGAATCAGAGTCCATTTGTATTTTGTCTCATTTTATGTCCCATCACCCCATCAAATGAACCACTATTCTTGACACATCCACTTCTGGCACATTCAGCACTACTCTAGTTGTTATGAAAAGGAGAACAGATTAAAATAGTTCAAAGTCCCAATATATCAATTCTGCAAGAAGTGAATATTGGCCACTTTTTTATGAGATTGAAACGCCTTTAACACTGTCAAAATATTCCTGAAGTGCAATTTCATCTCATTTTAAGATAGCATGAAGCAACTTTAAAAAAAAAATATTTAAGAGTTATACAAAACTCAAATGCATGGAAAATTCAGTATAAGCAAGCCCCTTAAGCATTCCTTTGTTGCACAACATATCCTTGGAACTGAATCAGCCACCTCCAAATTTCTTGAGGAGTTAAACACAGTACCTATGATATCCCCAAATTTGGCAGCCTTTGTCTGAGCACTGGATATGTATTTCCTTTCAATTGATTCCTGAAATATAACAATACTAAATAGATTGTTGGAGGTTACACATGGGTCTCCCCCATTCAACATAGTGAGAGGCATATGTCACTATCTCCCAAGATGTTCAGTATCTTTTAAAAAATAGAATAAAATAAATAACAATAGCAGTAAACAGCCTGGAAATAACTTTAGTGATTATACATTTTTACAATTTTGAAGTTATTATTTCCATGTGCTTTAAACATTTAAGATATTGAGATGTACATTTCTATGTACATAGTTTTTTAAGAGAACGGGAGAAAGAATATTAATAATTTTATGCAAATAAAAATCACTTTTTTATCTTTCATTTTTATGTGGATCTCCTGTTTTACAGGAACAGATAATAGATTTCTCAGAATCTGTACTGATTTTACCGTGACTAAAGATAACTATATCAAGGATTATAGAAAGCATTTCCTCAAATACAGTGGTACCTCTACTTGCGAACGCCTCTACTGACGAACCTTTCGAGATACGAACCCGGTTTTTAAGATTTTTTTGTATCTACTTCCGAACCATTTTCACTTTACGAACCTGAGCTGCCACCGCTGGGATACCCCATCTCTGGACTTCCATTGCCAGCCAAAGCGCCTGTCCTTGCGTTGCTGGGATTCCCGAGCTTTCCCTCGCTGGGAATCCCCACCTCCGGACTTCTGTTGCCAGCCCAAGCACCCGTTCTTGCACTGCTGGGATTCCCCTGAGCCTCCCCTTGCCTCCAGACTTCTGTTGCCACTTGAAGCACGCATTGTTTTGCTGCTGGGATTCCCCTGAGCCTCCCCTCCCTGGGAATCCCCACCTCCAAACTTCCATTGCCACACAAAGCACAGATTCCTGAGCTGCTGGGATTCCCCTGAGCCTCCCCTCCCTGGGATTCCCTTCGTTTTTGCCGGTGCCGCTTTGAATCCCAGTGAGGGGAGGCTCAGGGAAATCCCAGCAGTACAAGAATGGGCACTTTGGGTGGCAATGGAAGTCCGGAGGCGGGGTTTCCCAGCGAGAGGAGGCTCAGGGAAATTAATAATAATAATAATAATAATAATAATAATAATAATAATAATAATAATAAATTTATATATTTATTAAATTTGTATGCTGCCCTTCTCCGAAGACTCGGAGCGGTTCAGCAACAAAAAACAGGCACTTCGGCTGGCAACGGAAGTCCGGAGGCGGGAATTCCCAGCGAGGGGAGACTCAGGGGAATCCCAGCAGCAAAGGAACAGGCGCGTTGGCTGGCAACGTAAGTCTGGATGTGGGGATTACCAGCGGTGCTAGGCAAAAGGGGTGATTTTTGGGATGGGTTTGCACGCATTATTTGCTTTTACAGGAGCAGGAGCTGGGCCAGAGCTAACCACAACAGATTCCTATGGGGAAAATTGCTTCTTCTTACGAATTTTTCTACTTACGAACCTGTTCATGGAACAAATTAAGTTCGTAAGTAGAGGTACCACTGTAATAACAAGGTAATATGAATTCTGACTTCAGTAAGAGATCTTATTCACATAATCTACTGACTCAAATGAGAAAGGAGTGCCACTGAGATTGAATTTGGTTTGCCTCCACTTCACATAATTGCCCTTAAAAAAACAGTTTAAAAATATTTGAGTCAGTTTTATCGGGTAGAAAGAATTTCAGCTCAGTTACCTGACCAACAAGGGACAATGCTCTAGTAGCAGTTTTTCATGCAGTAAGTTATAGTGTTACAGTGATATTTAAATATGATTTATTAAAGCAGACTTTTCAGTATCATGCTCTCAGATACACTGAACTTTCACTCCTATAATTCTTAGCATATCTATATCCCAAATTAGACAATACTAATATCTGATGTAAATAGTATTAATGTAAGAACAGAACATGATTACACATATCAAATCTGAGCTGAATGATAATAATTTTCAGGCCTGATAAAAGCTTAATTCAACTAACCATGGTTGCATGCAGTTTTGGGTTACATAAAACAAACTAAATAATCTACCTACCTATCAATCTATCTATTGAAATCACTTGTTTCATTTGTATAATTTGAAAACAAAAAAATCAAGCAAATTAATTATACTTCAACAAAGTCATCTCTCTGCTTCAAAGAAAACTACAGAATTTGTTACCCGTAGCAACAATGATATCACTATGGCACATATATTTTAGATATACATTGAAGATAAGCTTAATTCTCATCTTCACAGAAGAAAAGAAAGCACTCATGATAATTAGGTCTTGGGTGTCTGGGTTATTCCCAATAAAGAGTAATTAACCCAGGAAGTGCAGTATTTGTAAAAGAAAGCTATTACTATTGCAAAAGGATAAAATCTTGCATAATTAATCCTTTCTGAAATTAGTGTTATATGTAAAATAATTGTACATTTTATACTGCCACAATAAATCTTTAGTATGATTATAACCATTCAGTTTGTAAATATATTTTTGTTTCTAATTCTCTGTGCAATAGATATTTGATTGATTGATTATCCAACCACCCATCCTCTTCACAGAGAGATTATGCACAACGCTCAACTGAGAAGAAAAAGATAAGGAAATATGGTTTACTAAGGCTCCAGTCATTCAGAGTTAAATGGAATTTTTCTTCTATTACAGTATTTCTGTTTTAATTCATTCCCTGAAATCTGATGTGATAAAGTCATTATATAATCAAAGCAACAATGCATCACCAAATACTTCATCAGCCCACAGATTTTAGGAACATAGTTGATTGACTTGTTTTTCAATATCTTATGAAGCAAATTGGGAATCAACAAACTGAAATTAAAATTCAGCAATAGCAATGTAATTATGATAGGAAGAGAGAATATTATTTAACAACCTATACAACTTCTAAATGACCAATCCATGTTTTAAAAATTGATTAAAGCCTCTTTTGTTTTCATAACATTTTGAGGGGGAATTCTCATTCTTTAGATATGTATTTTCCTTAATTAAAATAAATATATCAAAATAATGAAGACCTTCTGCAATTCACACCATATTCATCTTTAATCCACTGCTGAAGATACATACCCTTTTTTGATCTTCAAGCTGTCTCTCTGGTAGACTTTGATCAAGCTCCTGGCGAGTGTGGAGAAAGTTTTAAAAAGATTGGTACTACAGAGATACTAAATAAATTTAAAATAAACAAGTGTTGCTCATACAATGGTTTATATCGCTCAGAATAATATGGCAGGTTAAACCATGTGGATTTTTAAAAGTGCAGGGGTGGGCAATCTGAGCCCGCAGATCCCAATTGCCACCACACACTCAAAAAATATGGCCAATCTTGAACAGCAAAAAAATTCAGGATAAAAGTGAAAATTGGTATCTTATGTCTAAAGAAATTCTCACCAAAAGATCCACTTTTTTCATCTTTCATGTCTCTTATGGACATCACTAGGTTCATTCTGTGTGTATCTTGGAGACCAGCACAGTGGGGGTGGTGGGGGTGGTTTAAAACTCAAAGATTGCCCACTCCTGACTACTGAACGTTTCCAACATTTAACTTTGATAATATTACTATTTGCATTCATGGTTTGTTTGCTGTTTTGCATAATAAATACAGGAAATAGTTTGATTTGTGTAATAGCAAAAGCAAAAAAGAAAAACGAAAGAAAAAAATTCACGGTCACCATGCAAACACATATTTTACATTGACCACACTGAACTTTACATACAATTCACTTAACTCAAAATCTTTCCAAACATGGAAAAACATTTATTTTCTGCCTGAAGAGAGATCCTCCCTTCATCATAGTTATTTTTTTTTTCTAGATACGGTCATTTTTGTGTTGCCTTGATTACCTTTTAAAAGATTATTCGGGCGAATGACTTTTTTTAAGACAATGCTAAAATTATGGCTTAATAGGCAGTGAATGAGGTATAGTAAAGCTTTATAGGAATTAGAAGATGATTAGGCTCAACTAAACAATGTCATTTGGCAGGACCCAGGGGAAGAGCTCTCTCTGTGGTGGCCCCAGCCCTCTGGAACCAACTTCCCCCAGAGATTAGAATTGCCCCCACCGTCCTTGCCTTTTGTAAGCTTCTTAAAACCCACCTCTGCCGCTAGGCATGGGGGAACTGAGATATTATTTCCCCCTAGGCCTTTACAATTTTATGCATGGTAAGTTTGTATGTATGTTTGGTTTTATAATAAGGGTTGTTTAGTTGTTTTAGTATTGGATTGTTACATGCTGTTTTTATTACTGTTGTTAGCCGCCCCGAGTCCACAAAGAGGGGCGGCATACAAATCCAAAAAATAAATAAATAAATAAATAAATAAATAAATAAATAAATAAGAGTTTTATTGCTACACAGATGTTACATATGTATGGGATATTTGCCTGATATAAAATATTGTATAGAAATCATATAAACTAATGACCCAAGGATTTTAGTCATCTTATTTTCTTTGATGGTTCTTTTCCTGGAATTCACATTTATTTTGTCCATATAATAACTTTGTTTGGCCTCCTTGTCTATTTTTCCACTGTAACTAGAAGCCCCACATGGATCTCCAATTCCTACTTTCTGATCAGGAGGAAATGAAATACTCTTCCATTTCTACATTTTTGTCCCCCTGGGTGGAGATTAATTTCTTTGACATAAATTAGGGGTGATTCATTTATTTTGAGGAATACATTATGTCTTTCTACAGACAATAGGAAAAGATAGGTGTAGGTGGAGATTAATCTCTTATATTTGTCAGCACTCCCTCCATTTCAAAACTCCTCTCTACAACTTTCTCCCTAACTCAAATCCACTTTCCTTTTGTCTAAGAGTAAGAATTCCTGGGAGGCACTGAAGATAGAACTTGTGTCCCATTAGGTGATTTGGCCATTAATTTATTTTATTTATTTATTTTGTCCAATACACAATGAGGGTTTTAGTGGGTATATATCTGTATACACATAGTAATAGAACATATCAATGAAAGAATAGAAGAAGAGATATAGGAATAGAAGAAAGGTATAGGAGATATAGGAAAGCAATAGGACAGGGGATGGAAGGCACTCTAGTGCACTTGTACTCGCCCCTTACTGACCTCTTAGGAATCTGGATAGGTCAACTGGAGATAATCTAAGGGTAAAGTGTTGGGGGTTTGGGGATGACACTATGGAGTCAGGTAATGAGTTCCACGCTTCGACAACTCGGTTACTGAAGTCATATTTTTTACAGTCAAGTTTGGAATGGTTAATATTAAGTTTAAATCTGTTGTGTGTTGTTGTGGTTGAAGCTGAAGTAGTCGCCGACAGGCAGGACGTTGCAGCATATGATCTTGTGGGCAATACTTAGATCTTGTTTAAGGTGTCTTAGTTCTAAACTTTCTAGGCCCAGGATTGAAAGTCTAGTCTCATAGGGTATTCTATTTCGAGTGGAGGAGTGAAGGGCTCTTCTTAAGGTGCTGCAAATACTACTCTCAGGTGAAACAATAGGCATATGTGTCTTCAGCTGCTTTCCATAATCTTCCCATATCTACATAGCCCTTTTTTAATAGTGGTGACAAAAAACCATTAAAGACATCAGAGCCAGGGCATGAAATGCTACCGGTTTGGCCTAGTACAGACATACCAGTAGCTGCGATAGCACGTGGTTCAGAGGACAAGTAGTGGCAGTAGTGTGAGGCTTTGCCTACCTACCCGAACATCACTATTTTCTTATTTTAACTCCCTGTGCATGTGTAGAGGGTGAAAAAGTGTGTGCATACACGAGTGAAGCAAGCACTTCCAAACTGGTAGGGAAGGTAGGTAGATTTCATTGCTGAGCAGAGCACTTGTAGGAACTCATGACATGATCCAATTGATTTTTGAAGTGCTTCTGGGTGACTTCCCATGAAAAAATGGGAGATGTCTGGAATGGGAGGGAGTCAGGAAAAGAGGTGGTGGCTATTACAGGTAGCTTAAAATGAAGAGCTGTGGTGATGCAGTGGTCGAAATTCAGTACTGCAGGCTAATTCTGCTGACTGCCAGAGGTTTGGTCCCCAGCAGCTCTAGGTTGACTTATCCTTCCATCCTTCCGATGTTGGTAAAATGAGGACCCAGGTACAAGAAATGGAAAATATAGTAGAAAATATAAGGAAAATTAAAAATACAAGAATCGGGGAAATGAGAAGGAAAATATTACATAAGTGGTATTTTACTCCCATTCAACTTGCACACTTTCAGCAGAATGTCAGGGGGAATTGTTGGCATGGGTGTCAAGATAAAGGAGTGTTTATGCACATGTTCTGGGAATGCCCAATAGTGCAGGAATTTTGGCAAAAAGTGAAAGAGGATATCAATAGAATGCTAAATGTACAATGGACAATCACTAAGGAAATGGCAGTACTAGTTAAAAGCAATGCGATGGGAGAATTTAGAGAAATAAAAAAAGCAGCAATAGAAAGCGCTCAGGCAGTAATAGTCTTTGGTTGGAAGGATGCAACAGAATGGACAATGCAAAATTGGTATAGGTACATGGTGGACCATATTCAATTTGAAATTATGGATAAAAGGATAAATTCGGTAATGAAACTGAGTTGGGACAACTGATGGGACGGTGGGACAAGGTAAGACGATATATGACGAGCAGAATCCGAGACCAAGCTACAAGAAATAAATTGGAATCACTCTATAATATGTAAATAGATATATTGCTCTTGGGTCAAGTGGACTACACAAGAACACCCCCGATTTGGTGGTGGGGAATGTGTGTGTGTGGGGGGACACATTTCACTATGCACTGTTTTATGTTGTGTGTAATATAAATTTGTTAAAAATTAATTTAAATTTTTTTTTAAAAAAAAGGTAAAATGAGGACCCAAATTGTTAGGATAATATGTTGACTCTGTAAACTGCTTAGAGGAGATTATAAAACACTGAAGTGATATGTAAATCTAAGTGCTATTGCTATTAAAATGTTAACATCGGAATGGAAATATGAACAAAGTTTTATAAACAAACTCAGCCTCATGTAAAAGATAAGATCAATCGTTCTATTGGTAGTATACCTACCCATGGAAGTATTATTCTAAAGTGGGCATTATCCGCCTCTCTTTTATTACGTAATTTTTGTCAATGAGCAGAGGAAATGTTGTTCATTCAAAAGATAACACAAAAATTCCAAAAACATGCCAGAAAAGAACTTCTATCATAAATGAGGTTGTGATAAAAGTTACAGTTTAAAAATAAAACAACATACTGAATAATAATCAGATGAGCTATCCCAGGAACAAAAGAGAAAGATGAAAGGAACTAACTTTTCATCCAGATAAGAAGCTTGGCAGGATATGAGCCTTGAAACCTGTTCTAACACAAGATCACCAAAAGTCATGACAAAGGAGACAGGAATTTCAAATAGTCAAATATTCCATTGGCCAGATGTCATGGAAAAGCTGGAAAAGTTTTTTTCCCCCAACAGAAGGAGGAAATTATTAAAGTAATAAAGGGGAATTAAAAATAAATTCTGGTGCAGTTTTTCCCATTCATAAGAAAAGAAATGGAGACAGAAGGAAGTTCCTTGGAGACAAACTGATCCCAGCCCATGCATACAGGTCTTGCTCCTGATGAATATAGATTCAATCAGGCACAAAAAGAGCTTCCTTTCTGTGTGTCTCCTGCCCCCATGTTCCAATGGTTAATAGGCATTAATAAAAACACTGAACAGCAGAAGGTGTAGACCTGTGATGGCTAACCTATGGCACGCATGCCACAATTGGCACCCAGAGCCATATCAGTGGGCCGCCCCGAGTCTTTGGAGAGGGGCGGCATACAAATCTAATAAATTGAATTGAATTGAAAATGAATGTGAGCCCGGTCTGGCGAACATGTGCACACCAACCAGCTAATTTTTGAGCCCCTCAATCCCCTAGAAAGGCTCTGAAGCCTAGGGAGAGGGAAAAGCGGGCATGCCATCACATTCTGGGAGTGGGATAGTGGTAGTATCATGCACGCATGCGTGCTGAAGCATATGGAATTATGGGTTTCAGCACAGACATGTGCACCCCCTCTTTGGCACACGAACCAAAAAAGGTTGATCATCACTGCAACTTGCAATATGCTATTTGATACTTCTCTTCAGTGGCCTTACCAGCCACTTGTGGACACATCATGTACAGCCCACAACCCATTAGATGACAAGGTCCTCCTCAAACATGATGAATGAACATCAGTGGACCCAATGACAAGCAGTTGTTTGGTTATGATTTTTCAACCATTTGTACATCCATCCAACGGTCCACCTATTGAGGAAGTTTCCACCTAACTGCTGGAAGATTGGTCAATCATTGACGTTGTCTGGTCCAAGTCGATAGCAACTTGGTTTTGGAGCAAAGATCCACAGCCAACAGCATTGCAGTAATGTTTGGATAAAGTGTTTACTCTCATGGTTGAAGCATTTACCTCCTGAGATGAGAAGCATGCAGGTCTCGCTGCCCAACTTCAAATCCAAAATAGCTATAATTTTCTTCTCTCTAGAAACACAATACTGCATCCAGGAACATAATCCCAATCAAGGCTTAGTGGTATGATTTATTGCAAACAAGATGCAAGGCAGAACAGCTGCCTATCGCAGAACACAGAAAGCAAGGCCTATTAATAAGCCATTTAATAGCTTTAAGATTTTTTTTAATATGAAGCCTCTTCTTCCCTTCTTGTCAATATACTTGAGTGCTCATATCTCTACCTTCAGGCCAGATCTACCTCTTTTGTCTTAATACATCAGTTTTATAGTAGCCTGAGAATGGCTGTTTTCTGATGTGTTTACAACTATATGTTGTATCTAAAGAATATCAGTTTAGGGATAGCTCATGCTATTTTCAATTTTGCGTTATACGTCTTTTGCATTTCTTTTGGGGAAATGCAGTTAGTTTAATACTGACAGGAAGTTGATTTTTAACTTTCTGAAGGACCGCACAGACATTGAGTCTGTCATCTGCACCTTTATAACAGTCTGGTTTGGTGCTGCAACCCAACACGACTGACACAGACTTCAGAGGATAATCAGAACTGCAGAAAAAACAATTGCTGCCAACCTGCCTTCCATTGAGGACCTGTATAATGCACAAGTCAAAAAGAGGGCAGGGAAAATATTTACTGACCCCTCGCATCCTGGACATAAACTGTTTCAATTCCTACCCTCAAAACGTTGCTACAGAGCACTGCACACCAAGACAACTAGACACAAGAACAGTTTTTCCCAAACGCCATCACTCTACTAAACAAATAATTCCCTCAACACTGTCAGACTTTTTACTAAATCTGCACTTGTATTCTACTAGCTTTTGTCATCATTCCTATCACCCTTTTCCTCCCACTTTGGACTGTATGACTGTAACTTGTTGCTTGTATCCTAAGATTTTTATTAATATTGATTGTTTCTTCATTGCTTATTTGACCCCTATGACAATCATTAAGTGTTGTACCACATGATTCTTGACAAATGTATCTTTTTCTTTTATGTACACTGAGAGCATATGCACCAAGACAAATTCCTTGTGTGTCCAATCACACTTGGCCAATAAAAACATTCTATTCTATTCTATTCTTAAATCTGAGATTTATTTTTGGTCATGTATATAACATTAACTATAGTTTTAACCATTCTATTATTACTTAACACCAATAAAACAAGAACAGCTTAGACATTTGTAGCTATGATACATTAATTCTGTTTATAAACTTAAAGTAATATGTGTTCTTGAACTAAAAACATTGATGTGTTCCACAAAATTACTACAATAATTAGAAGATGGGGTAAATAGATTAGCTATCTCTATTGCACACACTGTAGATATTCTGTAGCATCTACTAACTTGTAGAATTCCCCCCCCCTGTAATTGCAAAGATCAGAATTATGCAAGCCATGATATTCCCTATGGAAGTAAAAAACTTTACAGAGGAAATATAAGAAGGGTATTGATGCCTTGAAGTGATAATTGTTTTCTAGTACTTGAGGGGCTGCCACAAAGAACAGGGGTTGGCTTATTCTCTACGGCACCAGAAGGCAAAACAACAAATAATGGATGGAAGTTTGTTAAAAGAAAGATCCAATCTAGAAGTAAGGAATTTTTTTCTGATAGGAGAACAAATCGAAGGATTTGTTTGCTTCCTGTGATTGTGGTTGCTTCACCACTGAAGATTTTCAAAAACAGACTGGACAATCATTTGACTGGGATGGTATAAGGCAGTGATGGCGCACCTATGGCACAGGTGCCACAGGTGGCACGCAGAGCCATATCTCCTGGCACATGAGCCGTTGCTGTAACCCAACTCCAATGTGCATGTGTGCGCTGGCCAACTGATTTCTGGCTCGCACAGAGGCTCTGGGAGGGGGGAGGCATTTCTGGCTTCCAGAGAGCCTCTGGAGGGATGGGGGAGGACATTTGTACCTTCTCCTGGCTCCAGGGAAGCCTTTGGAGTCTGGGGAGGGCAAAACATGAGCCTACTGGGCTTATCAGTGTTCTGTCTGGGTCCCCCCAGACGCCAACCCCAACCAAAAAGAGTATCCAGACACACTGGTAAAAAGCAAATGCAGTTTATATAATTCAAAGCAAACACAGGGAACAAAAACTGTTCTTACAGACAGGAACACTATGAAGCTTCACAGAGGTTTCACGAAGGCCAGGCAATAAAACAGGATTCTTGCTGGCAAAAACAACGCTGGAGATAATAAAACCCATGCCTCCCCCAAGTCTTCCAGACTTCTAGGCCACAAGCCAAGATCAGAGACGCCGAGAATCGAAGCAAGGTCACAGGACTCCCAATTGATAACTCTCCACAAGACTGTAAGGGCGGGCCTCCCTTTTCAACCCTGCTGAGGAGAACCACACCCAAACCCAGCTGTTGCCAATTCAGGGATGGAAATACCTTTCTAATTGGCTCCGTCTTTGAGCTGCTCGTCGCTGCCTCATGTCTATTATAGCCTGTGCGTCTTCGTCCAATGAATCCAGGCTACTAGCTGGGGAAAGCCTCCCCCCCCGGGGGTCTCAGGCTGCTCTCCCTCCTCCTCTTCCTGACGTTCCTCTCCCCCATCTGCCTGGTCCTCCCCCTCCTGTTCACTGTCCTCTTCCTCTGGGCATGGATCCGGCAGAGATCCAACCGGTTCCTGAGGAGCCTCAGGCTGAATCACAACAATCAGAAGTTGGGAAACAGGCCATTTCCAGCTTCCAGAGGGTCTCTGAGAGAGTGTTTTTGCCCTCTCCAGGCACTGAATTATGGGTGTGGGCACTCGCACATGCACAATAGCGCGCGTACACGCTCTTTTGCCACCTGAGGGGGAAAAAAGGTTCACCACCACTGGTATAAGGCATCTGCCCTCAGCAAGGGCTGGTTTAGAAGACTTCCAAGGTTTCTTCCAGCCCTATGATTTTATGATTCCTGAGTATACAATGGACAGCCAATAGAGCAGACTGATAGATAACTGAACAAATGACCAAGGTTAAATTATCCTATTCCAGGTACATTATGCAAACATCCAGCTTTCTAGAAAAAGCTCCAATGCTGAAGAATTGGAAGGAAATAGAAGACAATAAACCAGCAAAAAGGTGATGGATCCAATTTTAGTAGCTATGAGCAGTGTTCCCTCTAATTTTTTTGGGGGGTGGGCGGAAAAGTATAGTGTCTGAGCGGCAGTCCCTTCGGGCCTGGGCGGCACAGAAATAATAAATAAATAAATAAATAAATAAATAAATAAATAAACAAACAAACAAATAAAAAACCCACCCTGTTTTGCCTCAGAGAATTTCAAAATAAAATACTGTACTGTGTGTCTATAACAGTGAGCTCATAATAGGGCAACTCTATCAATATCAAAATGCCACTTAAATAGTTGAGCTAGTTTCAAACTAGATTTTGATTTTCTTTCTCTCTTCCTTACTCCCATTCTTTTTCTTTCTCTTTTCCTTCCTCTCTTTTTTCTATCTGTTTCTCTCTCTTCCTCTCTTCCTCTCTCTCTCCTTCCCTCTCACTCTTTCCCTCTCGGCTTCTGGGCAGGTTTGGAAAACTCTGAGTTGAGGATGATTTTTAAGTGAGCAATTGCTCACTGCTCAGCTTAGAGGGAACTATGGCTATGAGTATACATCTTGAAAAAAAGAGTTAGAGGTAGATCTCTATAGTCACTAAGAGTTGAAAATTGACTTTATAGTCAATTATTCTTTTTTTAAAAAAACCTTCAAATTCCTAATTAGAAGATTATGATAGATAGAAATTACTGTGATTAATGTTTACAATATCCAGATTCAGGGTGAAATTTCTGATAAACCAAAATAAATCTGAAGTGGTACTTTTGATAAGTAAATACGTATACACTTATATGCACTGTATAAATTTCTAATTTTATCACTGCATAATTACTTTACAATGATTTTTTAAAAATAATTCACATTAATTTTAATTCATTAATTTTAGTGTTCATTTCCATGATAGGTTCAAATGCTAAGAGATAAACATATAAGGGTCACTGAATAATAGCTAACAAATAGTTTAACATTTCCAACATAGCAAAACATGGATCTATGCTCAACCACAGCTATTTTCAAAATCACCAATATTTCTACATTTTTCAAATAAAGGTGAATAAGTGACACACCTCTATATTGTTTTCCATTTCAGGTGACTTGGGCAGCTATTTAAAAGCAAATATTAAAACAGAAAACTTTACATTTAAATGCATGGCTAAGACACACAAGTGAAGATAAATAACATTAAACAATAACAACAATACAGTGCTGATATGATTAATACACATTAAAAAATTAAACATACAAGGTATAAGTAGTTACATCCGTCATTTGAATGATATTTGATATAAAATCCCATACTTACAGGTGTACATGTGTAAACACAAAGTATTTTGAAAAATACTGTATAGATTGAGACAAGTATAAACATTGCTCAGTGAATAAATGAATGTGCCCAAAGATCTCATATTAAAGTAATTTAGAAAGAAAGGGGAGTAACTAACCATAAATCCTTTTTTCAATTGTGAACACCCTCCAGCAATTAAATGAATCTAATTGGATACAACACACAGAATGTGAATGAAAAAAAAATAGTTTTATTGCCAATTAATTAAATTTTAAAATAATTTCTAACTACATTTATGCTACACCCTCCCCAGCTAAATTATAACCAGTGTTTAAATAAATGGAATTTTATGTCTGTAAACCACATAGAATCTAGGAAGAGGGAAATATATGCATAAAATTGCCAAATATTAAACATGATAAACTTATTTAGACTACCAGAATCACATCTATTATATAATAATCTACATTATTATGTAGATATTACACACACATATACAGAGTCATCAAATAGTCAGATAGATTTTATTTATTTAACTGTTAGATTTTCCTGTTTTTCCTGAAGGACTTGATGGGAAACTATTTTACGTTCTTTTCCTCCCAGTATCCACCATAGTAATAACCAAGTGAAATAAAATGGGCGAGAGAAAATGACTAACCCAAACTCATCCAGTGAAATTTCTCTAGCTGAAAATGAGTTTGATCTACCAAATTCTAGTTAAACATCTTATAGTACAGGTAGCCCTCAACTTACAACAGTTTGCTTAGTGATTGAAGTTATAATGGCACTGAAAAAATTGACTTAGGACTGCTTTTCACACTTACGACAGTTGCCACATCCTCTGGTCACGTGCTCAATTTCAGACACTTGGAAACTGACATGTATTTATGATGGTTGCAGTGTTCAGAAGTCATGTGATCACCTTTTGAAAACTTCTGACAACCAAAGTCAATGGGGAAGCCAGATTCACTTAACAATTGTGTTACTAACTTAACTACTATTGTAATTCACTTAACAAGTGGTTAGAATGCAGTATTGCAGGCTACTTCTGCTGACTGCCAGCTAACTGCAATTTGGCAGTTCAAATCTTACCAGGCTCAGGCCTGATTCAGCCTTCCATCCTTCCCAGTGGGTAAAATGAGAACCCAGATTGTTAGGGGAAAGAACCGTTGAACTTACCTGAACGGTCTTCTCGCTGCACTGCGAAGAGAGTCCAACGTGGGTAGTACTTCAGTCTTATTGGTAGGAACTGAGTTTAGAAATTAGCATAATTAACATGTCCCGCCCACCACTGCCCCCTCTTAGCCAGTGATAAAAACGAAGGAATAGTAAAGGAACAAAAACTTTATTTAACAACTGTAACTTCAATTAAACTGTGCACCTGGGCCAAAACAAGGCCGGGCGGGTTTGGACTCTCTTCGCAGTGCAGCGAGAAGACCGTTCAGGTAAGTTCAACGGTTCTTCTCCACTGCACTGCTCAGAGAGTCCAACGTGGGATATACCCAAGCCACACTTCAGGGAGGGATCGGCTGGCCCAGGGGCGCAGGAATACAAACTCCCTGTAGCACTCTTCTGCCGAAGGCTGCTTCCGTAGAAGCAAAGGAGTCTATACGGTAATGTCTGATAAACGTTGTAGGGGCAGCCCAGGTTGCTGCCCTGCAAATGTCCTCTAATGGCGCCTGAGTAGTCCAAGCGGCTGAGGTCGCCGCGCTTCTGGTAGAGTGGGCTGTAATTCTACCTGGTAACGGTGTCGTTGTGGTTCGGTAAGCTTCGATAATACAAGTCCTGATCCATCTGCTGATGGTTTTAGATGAAACCTTTCCCCCCAGTGAAGATGGGAGAAAGGATACGAAGAGAGCCTCCGACTTCCGAAAGGTGCTAGTGCGGCGGATATAAATCTTAACTGCTCTTCTAACGTCCACCTTATGCCACCGCAGCTCTGATGGGTGAGAGCCATGGGTGCAGAAATCTGGGAGGATAATGTCCTGGGCCCTGTGAAACCTGGTGTTAACTTTGGGAAGAAAACAGGGGTCCAGTCTTAGAGTAACCTTATCCGGATGAAAGACACAGAGGTCCGGCCGGACCGATAGTGCTGCAAGCTCCGACACCCTGCGGGCGGAGGTGATGGCGACTAGAAAGGCCACCTTGGCTGAGAGAAAACGAAGCGATACTTCCCTCAGAGGTTCAAAGGGTGGAGCTGTTAGTGCCCTGAGGACCAGCGGTAAGTCCCAGGATGGAAAGTGGTGTATGACAGGAGGAGACAGGTTTGCCGCTCCTCGGAGGAAGTCCTTCACCCAAGGGTGATGAGAGATTGGGGAAAATGGGTCTGGACGCAGGATTGTCGCTATAGCTGCCACCTGTCGGCGGAGTGTGTTGGGCGCCAACCCCTGGTCTAGTCCCTTCTGGAGAAATTCCAGAAGATGCCGTACTGATGACGACGAGGGCGTGATGTGTTGGGTCCTGCAAAAGGTGCTGTAAGCCCTCCAGGTAGCCTGATAAATACGTGTCGTTGATGGTCGCCGTGCTGCCTGAATGGTGTTAATGACACTCTCCGGAAGCTGTTTCTCCCTCAGGCGGTCCCCTTCAATCTCCACACGGCAAGCTTCCACCACTGTGGGTCTGGATGCACAATGGATCCCTGTGCCAGGACTAGGTGCTGGAGCGGGATTCTCCATGGTGGTAAGGTTGACAGTCCCATGAGGTCGGCAAACCAAGGGCGTCTGGGCCAGTATGGGGCCACGAGGAGGATGTCCGCCTCCTCGGCCAGAATCTTGGCCACCACCTTCTGCAAGAGACTGACTGGAGGGAAGGCGTAGAGAAGCCCCTTGGGCCATGGTGATAGCAGTGCATTGACCTGCTCGGCCTCTGGTGTCGGAAAGCGGGAGAAAAATCGTGGTAACTGCCTGTTGTGCTGTGTGGCAAAGAGGTCCGCTACCGGTACCCCGTACCTCTGGGTTATCAGTTGGAAGGCCTCCGGGTTTAATGACCATTCCCCGGGGTCGATAGTCGTGCGGCTCAGCCAATCCGCCTGGGTGTTTTCCACTCCCGAAATATGCTCCGCTCGTATTGATGCTAAGTGTCTCTCTGCCCATGACATTAGCTCGTGGGCCTCCTGCATCAGCCGGCCTGAGCGCGTGCCACCCTGATGGTTCACATGTGCTCTGGTTGCCACATTGTCCGTCAAGATTAGGACATGTTGGTTCCTTACCATGTCCGTGAATGCCAGTAGAGCGTTGAATACTGCTCGTAGCTCCAGTCTGTTGATATTGGGGTCCCCCAAGTCCTCTGGGGACCACCTGCCCTGGGCCACTTGTCCCCTTGAGTGTGCCCCCCAGCCAGAAAGGCTTGCGTCGGTGGTTATTGTTACCTCCTGATGAGGTAAGAAGGGGGAGCCCCTGGAGATGGCTGGTGAGGTCCACCACGGGAGGGAAAGTCGCACTGTCGTGGTCAGGTGCACTTTTCGTTTTGAATTGCTGAGACGAGCTTTTTGGAAGGGAAGGAGGTACCATTGGAGGGGGCGAGCGTGAATCCGAGCCCAAGGAACGATGTTGATGCAGGAAATGAACATCCCCAGTAGTTGTGACAGCTGTGCTAGGGAGGTCCTGCTGTGATGCGAGACGGAACGAACTAACGCCCGTATCTTCTGCCTCCTCTCTGATGAGAGGAAGACGAGACCTGCTGAGGAGTCTATTATGGCGCCTAGATGAAGCAAGCGCATAGTTGGCTCTAGATGACTCTTGGCTCGGTTGATAGTGAAACCTGCCCTCTCCAGCGCATCTATTGTCCTGGCCAGGTCGTGCCTGGCTTGCTGAGGGTTTCTGGAGAGAATGATAATGTCGTCTAGGTATGCTAGAAGACGGATAGATCGAGCCCTGAGACTCGCTGTCAAAGTGTCCAAGATCTTGGTGAATGTCCTCGGGGCGGAGGACAAGCCGAAGGGCATGGCCCTGTACTGAAAGTGTTGGTTGAGAAGATAAAAGCGGAGAAACTGCCGATGTTGCGGATGAACCGGGATATGGAGGTATGCCTCCTTGAGGTCGATGGAGGTCATCCAGTCCCCGTGCCGGATAGATGCCAGTATGGAGTGCAGGGAATGCATCTTGAAGCGTTGGTACCTTATGTAAAGGTTGAGTTGCTTCAGGTTCAAAATGAGACGGCAGCCGCCGGAAGACTTGGGGACCACAAACACGATGGAGTAGAACCCTAGCATCTGCTGATGCACTGGTACAGGTTCTATTGCTCCTATGTCTAGGAGGTGTTGGACCTCCTGCAGGATGATGACTCTCTTTTGTGGTTGTCGTAATGAGGTTTCTACAAATCTGTTGGGAGGGTGGTGAAGAAATCTTAGTTGCAGACCCTGGGCTATGGAGTCCAGAACCCAAACGTCTGTGGAGATGGACTCCCAAAAGTCGGTGAAGCACTGCAGGCGCCCACCTATGGGAGTGTCCCGGAAGGAGTCATCTCTGTTTGCGGTAGCCTCCCCGGTTACCTCCTCGAAATGGTCTACGGGATTGCTGGAACTGTTGGCCCCTGTTCCCATAACCTCCTCGCTCGGTACGATAGGTGGGATTATAAGTCCCCTGTCCATATGGTCTGGAGGCCGGGGATGAAACCGAGGTGGTGTCTGAACGAAAGGACTGCCGTCGGTAATAAGGGGCTCCCCTCCTGTCCTGGCGCCTCGCAGAACGTGGTAAGACCTTCTTCTTGTCACGGTCCTCAACAAGAACCGAGTCCAGGGATTCCCCGAAGAGCTTGGAGCCCTGATACGGGGCCGCAGCAAGACGCCATTTCGACTTGGCGTCTGCCTGCCACGAACGGAGCCAAAGCAGGCGTCGTGCTGAAAGGTTTGATGCCAAGGCGCGGGAGGAGAACCTTGCTGCTGCTAAGGTGGCATCTGCGGAGAATTCTGTAGTGGCAATCAATTTATTCACATCTTGGCGCAGCCTGGCGTCCTCCGGGCCTAGTCTGGTTAGCATGTCTTTTAACCAAAGAATAGAGGCCCTGTTAAAGAACGATGCGGCCGATGCCGCTCTGAGAGACCAGGCTGTCAACAAATGCATTCTTCTGGTCATATTCTCCGCCTTCCTATCATCCGGCTTTAGCCCATCTGCCATGTCTGATGGTACGAGAGCATTAGACATCAAGGATGTCACCGGGGTATCCACTGTAGGATACTGGAGCAATTCCTCTACCTCAGGGTCGAAAGTATAAAATTTTCTGTCCCAGGCTGATGGTCCTAGGGCTGCAGTTGGCTGTTGCCAGGGCTTTTTGATGTTTTCTGCGAATATAGGAATGGCAGGGAGGTGTTCAGACTCCCTCTGGGGCTCGTTGATGAGCCTAGCTGCTGGCATGATGCCCACCTCCTGGGCTGCTGGCTTGGCTGAGTTGTCAGGAGTCAAGGTGGCCTTAGCCTTATTCAATAGGACTCTGAAAAGAGATTGCTTGAAAAGGCCTGCCAGTGGAGGCTGCTCAGGTAAGGTGGTCTCATCTCCTGAGAGTTCATCCTCCTGATCCATGGGCATCTCCCCCATGTCCTGCTCATCCTGGAAGGAGTCCTGCACAGATGTGGCTACCTCTGGCACAGTCCAAGGGCTCTGTCTGCTAGGTCTAGGCAGTGGTGAAGGCCTTTGTTGAGCGCCTACTGCAATGCCTTGCGAATATGCAGAGGCAATCATGTCTTGCAAAGATGGAGACATTGTTTGCCAATTGTCTGTGGGTCCTCTAAGGCCCGCTGCAGTAGGAGTAAATGTTGCAGCCTGAGTGGCTTGTGGCCTTGGTTGAATAGCCTGTCTAGTCCACTCTGTCTCCTGCCCTCCTTGTGATGGGGGGGCGCTCAAGGGGTGATCTGGTGATAATCCCCCTGTCCCAGAGAGTAGCATGCCCTCTAATGGTGCTTCAGTGACCGAGGGGCTTAGGTGCTGAGTGGGAAACATACTGGAGGGGCTAGGACCCTGCTTGGACTTACTCATTTCCAGTTGGGCCTCTAGGGCCTTGATCTTTTTCTCAGCCTCCTTGAGGGCAGTTGCTGATTGTGATGATTTTCCCTTAGATTTGCTACTGTGAGATTTCTCCTTCCCCTTACTAATTGAGGGGGCAGCCGGTTCACCGGTATTGCTCTGGGGTAACTGCGACATTTCTGAGTCAGTAATTGTTCACAATAATTGCAGTTGGAAATGGCTTCTCAATGTAAACCCCGCTGTGAATGATTCAGCTTAGTGTCGCCTACTTAAGGCGTCATAGCTGTCTGGAGCCCTGATTGGTTCAGGAGGGCGTGACCTATGCCCTCGGCTCCTTGTCATGCCCTTCCAAAATGGCTGCCCGGGAGGATAGATTTTGCCTTCTCATCCAATATGGCGGCCGTGACGTAGTCTAGGGGGCGAATAATGGCGGGAAAGGACTTGCAGTCCAACAAACTGCCCAGTGCTGGTTTAGGAGGTAAGAAGACTCTCCCTGCGGTCTGTAAAAAACGGGCTCTCTTTGCCTACCGCTTCCCAGTTATTTCGCTCTCCCCCTTTTTCCTCGATCGTTGCCTTAGGGCTGCCTGGTGCTAGCCGCTTGGGCGCCGCCTTCCAAAGCCGCCTCACAGCTGATGGACACCCCGCGGCTGTCCGGGGCTTCCCCTTGCCGCCGCGCTGCTTCCAAAGCCGCCCTACGGCCGTTTGGGATCCCCGCGGCAATCTGAGGCTTTTCCCTTCGCCTCGCTGCTAGCCGCCGCTGTTAAAGCCGACTCCCAGCTGATTCAGCTGCTCGTGGCAAACCGGGGGATTTTGCGGCTCCTCTCTGATGGCCGGAGCCGATCCTGGAGGTGTCTGCTTGCGCTGGGTGTCCAGGAGGGCAATTTGGACAAGGGGGTTATGATCGCGGGCGTCAGGGACCCCATACCAGCGGACCCTGTCAGCAAGGCAATACTCCGGGGAGCAGAGGCCTCTCAGGGTTTAACAAGTTGGAGAACTATACCCCAGAGGGCAGAGGCTCTCTTTCCAGGAACTCTTCTTCTTCCTGTAGAAATGGAGAAAAAAGGAAAAAAATTATTAGTGTACAAACTTTATTTTACAAGGAGAACAAAACTCATATGTCCCTACTCTATGAACTGAGTTTTTAAAACTGGCTAAGAGGGGGCAGTGGTGGGCGGGACATGTTAATTATGCTAATTTCTAAACTCAGTTCCTACCAATAAGACTGAAGTACTACCCACGTTGGACTCTCTGAGCAGTGCAGTGGAGAACATGCTGATTCTAAACCAACTCAGGGCTGTAAAGCACTGTGAAGCGGTATATAGGTCTAAGTGTTATTGCTATTATAAAAATCACTTAACTGTCTTGTCCAGCAAAAGAAACATTAAGCTCAATTGTGGTTGCAAATCAAGAACTAATTGTACCACACTAGCTTTCTACATTATTAAATAACATAGTTGCAGCCACTTTTTAAGCTAATGAAGGCCTTGTAAATCATTTCAGAGCAATGTTTGTCTTACAGTCTCATAGCAAGCTGAATGAAAGAAGACACCCCTGTGTTGTTTTACAGAAATTTATCATTAATTACAATATTCAGGGACAAATGCTTTCACATGGTCTTCTAACTATACAAGTAATTCACAATAACGTAATTCCCAGGACAGCTGGGAAACAATCCAACAAATGTCTGACAGACTTCTGCTAATTATATGATATATACTTTCAAGCAGAAGATGACAACCTGTGTTTAAAACATGTTGGGGTAGAGAGACAAGACATGCTGGACAAGAATGAAAGGGATCTGACAGTGGATTTAAAAATGACAGGCTACAAGAATGATATGGTGGGGGGGGGGAATGCTACACTGGATATACAAATGAATGTGGCTGACATCTTAGTAATTAAAAGGGGTATATAAATAACAAACCAACAAAAGAACGACCTGTATATCTTTTCTATATTGGATTTCACCACAATTTCAGATAAAAACAAGTTCTTTTACAAAGGTAATTTAATACTATGTATAAAATTTCTCCATTCTATATATATTGGTCATTTCAGTTCTTTAATATAAGGTTTTGGCTCTTGTATTTGTTGAAAGTCTCTTGGCCCAGTGACAGAATTCACAGATACATATATAGACAACAAGCCTTTAGGGAAAGGTCACTGTTCCATATTAGCAAATGATTAAAACAATGACAAAGAAAGCAGTCAAATTAAAATATAAACTATAAGGATGGATCAATTTGTTCTGAGCCGCTCCATGCAGTATTCCCTCTAATTTTTTGGGGGGGGTGGGCGGAAAAGTATAGTGTCTGAGCGGCAGTCCCTTCGGGCGGCACAGAAATATTAAATAAATAAACAAACAAACAAACAAACAAACAAACAAAAAACCCACCCTGTTTTGCCTCAGAGAATTTAAAAATAAAATACTGTACTGTGTGTCTATAACAGTGAGCTCATAATAGGGCAACTCTATCAATATCAAAATGCCACTTAAATAGTTGAGCTAGTTTCAAAATAGATTTTGATTTTCTTTCTCTCTTCCTTACTCCCATTCTTTTTCTTTCTCTTTTCCTTCCTCTCTTTTTTCTATCTGTTTCTCTCTCTTCCTCTCTTCCTCTCTCTCTCCTTCCCTCTCACTCTTTCCCTCTCGGCTTCTGGGCAGGTTTGAAAAACTCTGAGTTGATGATGATTTTTAAGTGAGCGATTGCTCACTACTCAGCTTAGAGGGAACTATGGCTCCATGTCTTCAGAGAGGGGCGGCATACAAATCTAATAAATAATAATATAATAATAATCGATTTGCTAAAATACAGAGTTTTAAATGAGGGGTGTTTTTTTTACCCCATTCTCTCTTCACTTGTATGAGAAAGAGAAATGTAAGAATTTCTCACTATTTAAATACAATTACAAATATCCCCCATTTAATGGAACAATCTTCATCCAGAGATCATGCTGGAACTAACTTTGATATCCTTCAAAAAGCTGCCAACAGAGTTATACTATAGAGCTTTTGAGAAATGGTATTGCTCATAGTATTGTAATGTTTACTGCTGTTTAATTTTTTATGTTGAGTTTGCATTGTGGTTTTCAACTTTTTGCAAAATTCATACAAAGATTTTCTATTCTGCAAGAGCAAAGAATGAAATGTTGACCATCAATTTAATAGTATAAGTTATTCAGCATATGGCTTGTGAAGCCATGGTACATGTTTGCTTTAAAATAAGAATTCTCAAATGTTGTGGAACAGTGATCCCTAAAATGTTACATTAAAACAAATGCTTTCACTGGAGTTAGGTCTATAAAGCATCACTGGGGTTAGGAAATAAAACATTACATTCTTCTAATAAATAATATTTATCTATAACCACTACTTTTCTATTTTTGCAGTTTCGCAACTGTCCATTGGGCTTTGCATGGGCAAAATAAAGAGGAAAGACCGGAGTATTTCTGGACTGCTTCTTGCTTTATCAGTCCAATTACCGTATTTTTTGGAGTATAAGATGCACCTTTTTCCTCCCTAAAATCTGGGTGCGTTTTATATTCTGAATGTAGCTCCCCCACCCTCCGAAGCTTTTTATCTAAGTTGCTCTGAGTAAGTTTCTTTCCAGACCTTACCAGGGGCTAACAATGTTCCCAGTGTTACCCGCTTGCAAGCTCTTTCATTGTTACTCTCTGTTTTCCATGTCCTAAGTCTTTGCAGGCTTTTTTTCATTGCTCTAACCAGCCCTAACCAGATGTTAATGATATTCCCAGCTCTTACTGGTTTGCAAGCTCTTTCTTTTATATGCTGTGAGCCGCCCCAGTCCTCAGAGAGGGGCGGCATACAAATCCAATTAAACTTGAAACTTGAAACTTTCATTGTTACTCTCTCCGAATAAGTTTTTTTTAAAAGCCCTAACCACGGGATAAAATAATGTGCTGAAGCTGACCAGACTAAGGACACTAGCCAAATGAATAGGTAGATAGGCAGATTTCCCCCTCTCTATTTTCCTCCACCAAAACTAATGTGTCTTACACTCCAGTATGTCTTATACTCTGAAAAATATGGTAGCTTTTAAACAAAACTAGAACCATTGCCAATTTTTAAAGACTTCTTCCAGGGGTTTCTCAATTAATAGTTTGAGAACTGCTTAAATATGTGGATTAGAAAATGTTTAAAAATTCATCTATCTAAATCAACCTCAAACTATTAGAATATTTCACCTTCAACCCGTGTACCAATGCATTTGTTTTACTGGAACTTGGCTGTACAAATAAAAGGTAATCACAAGCCAGATTCATTCTTCTTTAATTTAGGGTGACCTTTAAAAGGAGAACAGTATATTCTTAAAGCAGTGCAATTTGAATAGCACACCTGGAGTTATTCTCATGCCCCTCTGTGGTTCTGGCCAGTTTCCTTAAAGTATTGGTACCCAGCAAGGTTGCATCTTATCTAGGACATCTATTTTTTATCATTCTGAGTCATCCCATTATTAATATATCTGTATTGCCCTTCTGCCTTCCTATTCTATGGTGGTGTATAATAACTATACAGTTAAAGCAACTAAAGCAGGGGTGTCAAACTCAAGGTCAGTCCACAAGGTGCTTAAATCTGACCCTTGGGGGCGGCCTGGAAATAGCAAAGGTCTGGCTCACAGTGTCCCATATTTGGTCTGGATGGCCTCCTGCAGCACTTTGCAGGCCAAAATGGGGCATGGGGAGGGCAAATGCGGCATGGGGGAAGAGATTTATCTGTGGGGGGCCCGGCCCTCTGGAATCAGCTCCCTCCAGAGATTCGCACTGCCCCCACCCTCCTCACCTTCCGTAAAAGTTTAAAGACCTATCTGTGCTGCCAGGCTGGGGGCCACTGGACTCTAGCCCCCGGGCCGATGAGTGTAGAGTGTAGTAGGTGTGAATGGGAATAAATGATTTTAAATGTTATTAGAGTTTTTTAGCCACATTAATTGGATTTTATAGATATGTACAGTGGTACCTCGGTTCTCGACCACTATTCGTTCTGGAAGTGTGGTCGAGAACCGATTTGGTTGATAACTGAAACAATTTAAGATAAATTCCCCTCCTCAGTTGTCTCTCCCTCTAGCTTGCCTGCTTCTGTCCCCATGTCTGTCTCTCTCTCTCTCTTTGTAGCTTTCCGGCTTCCGTTCTCTCGATCGATCGCTTCTGTCCCTGGCTCTCTCTCTCTCTATGTGTGTGTGTAGCTTGCTGGCTTCTGTCTTCAGCTCTCTTGAGTGTTCGAGTTCCAAATATTTGTTCGGATTTCAGGGCAAAAGTTTCTTGAACTTCCTGGTCGAATACCGATTTGTTCGAACTGAGAAGAGTTCGAAAACCGAGGTACCACTGTATATTGTATATTGTTTTGATATGTTGTGAGCCGCCCCGAGTCCTCAGAGAGGGGCGGTGTACAAACAAACAAACAAACAAACAAACAAACACATAAATAAATAAATTTGGCTCCCATGCCCCATTTTGGGCCACAAAGTGCTGCAGGAGAGCATCCAGACAGAAAATGATGTGTGTGGGCCATGCACCACCATGCCATTTTGGCCAGCAGGGTGGTGCAGTAAGGTTCCGTCCCGTCTTCTCCCACCCCCCACCCAGCTGTCCCATGGAGAACTACAATGCTGATCTGGCCCTCTAAGATATCCAGTTTGACACCCCTGAACTAAAGGGTTTAAAAGTCAAGTTAAAAGAGATCATTAGAGAGGCAGCCTCTAAGATAGGTAGGCCTTAAGCGATTTACGTGTAAAACCAGCTGCTTTATTTGAGACTGGAAAAAAACTGGGCAATCACCGCATTTCTGTCAGCACTGGTGAATACTACTGTGCGCTGCTCTGCAAACTTTATTTTTTTTGTTAAACACACATGTTATGACTCAGTGTGCCTGTCAGAAATGGAGAAAAATATACAAAGAAACTCTTCGTCTCAGTCTGATGTGCATTTCTTTTTTCTTTTCCACTCATTTGGGAAGCGAGGAATAAAATACTTCCCTATGTGAAAGAACTGCAGTCAAAATTACCAGGCAGCAAAAATGCTCCCTTAGACCTTCTCCTCTGCGAGTTTTCTTTGTTATCATAATTTATTCTGGCAGGACTATCTTCTACAGGTACAAGGAGACAATGGTTTATAGCCCTGGTTCCCAACCTGGGGCGCAGTATCCCACAGGGGGGCAGTTTGATTTTTGAGGGGGGCAGTTGGAACCTTGTTTAAAATAAGTTAATGGCCTTTTAAGCTTCCTCCGTGTGAGTAGGAGTTCGCTTTTTGAATAGTAAGAATTATTTGTCAGGGGGGGAGAGAGAAATCAGGGTTTTAGAGACGCTTAGGTGGGGCATGGCCAAAAAAAAGGTTGGGAACCACTGGTTTAAATGGAAACAGTAACAGGAAATCTTTATTCGACTACAGAGAATATAGCAGCCAAGGGTAATAACGTCTATGCTGCAATCCACTGTTTTCAGAAAAAAATAAATCTGGGTATATTTTACACTAAAATATTTGTCTTAAAAAATTCCTCCTGCTTCCTATATGATTTTTATTTCATCAAATCTTAACTGATATGGATGCAGGGGGGGGGGCTTGGGGGGGGAGAATCAGGTTTTTGCATATGCACTAAAGGGATGTCAAAGCTTTGGGCCCAGCTCTTTCTTTCTTTCTTTCTTTTTTTTAGCTTGTCGTAGCCTTTTATTATTTTGTTATTTTTTAAAAAAAGAATTAACATCCACTCAGACGCAGTATCTGCCAGTGCAGTCTGGGATACTGAAGCCACAGTCTGGACAGAACAGTAAACAGCCCCACCACATTCTATTGGCAATTACTGCTGAAGGTCACACATCAGCAGAGAGCCTAAATTCCAGGGGGAGAAAAAAAAAAGCTGCCTCTTATGTAACTGCTGCCTGAACGCTGGCAGATGTCCAATGGAGCAGTTCACTGCAATGTAGGAGGAAGGGAGGGAGGGAAAGCAAAGTAGGACATCGCTCAGTTTGTTCAGTATCGTTAGGGTGCCCCCTTCTGGCATGCCTTAAGATTAAGCCTTCCGGTGAACTAGCTAGCATGTGCTGAATACCACTGTTATAAATAAGGTCTTTCTCAATAAACAAATAAATCAATAAAAGCAGGCTACCTGGGATAAATGCATGAGCAGGGCATTGATAACGCTGTAATAGTTGTGCTCTTAATGTGATGTGCTTGGAACTACAGCTATGCAATTTAGTTCAAGACTTCAACAGTATTGAACATAGTAAGTTTTTTAAAAAGTCCATTTATTTATTTATTTATTTATTTTATTTTATTTTATTTTATTTTACTTTTATGCAGCCCTTCTTAGACTCAGACCCCTTTGACTTATAAGATTAAAATATTAAAATAATACAAGGGCAGACTAGATGGACCATGAGGTCTTTTTCTGCCATCAATCTTCTATGTTTCCAAGGCCAGTTATGAAGAAGAGAAAAGTTTGGCTAATATGTCTTTCTTTTCCTCTTTCTGAAAAAGGTATAAATTTCTATTGGAAGAACAAGTAATTTCCAAATATCCTTTACTAAATACGTTGATGTGAGAGACTGAGAGAGACAGTAGCTTATTTAATACTTTTTTGGTATTTAAGAATTCTTGAAACATTCAGATGAATAAAATTCGACGTTTTGGGGAACTCTGTTTGAGAAATAATATATTATTCCTTTTAATTTAATTTATTATATTTATAAGATGCCCAACTCCTTTGGGATTCTGGGCTGTATTATATATCTTGACCAGTTCTAAGAACAAAATTAAATACTTCTACCATTGTTGTTGTTGTTTTTGTTACTGTATATTTTAATTTTTCATTCTCTCACACACGCCAGTTTGATTTAATAATAAATTTATCCAGAGTATTTCAGTATGTACTTTACTTTTAAAGTGCCATTTTAACAAAATGCTTACAAAAAGCCCACTTTATCTCTAATTCCTCTTGAAGAAACACAACTTTGGTAGAAATATGCATCAGAATCACAAGAATATTCTTCCTCTGGGCGAACTGTAATTTTCTCAACATGAAGAAATGGGAACAAAATTTTGTATACAGTATAGAATTTGATATCTGGCAACAAGCATGGGAAAGAAACTTAAAAATGACCCTAGTCACATCTTATAAAGAGAATTGGTTCAAAATGTACTATAGATGGCATATAACACATGTACAATTAGCCAGAATTGACAAAAAAAATGTTCATCAACATGTTGGAAATGTAAAGACGAAATTGGCTCTTACTGCCATCTTTGGCGGAAGTGTGAGAAAGCAAAATGCTTTTGGAACACAATTACAAATTGGTTGGAAGAAATTTTAGGCATTAAAATAGAAAAAAAACCAGAAAGTTTTTTGTTAGGAATATTTCAGCAAAAACTATAAAAGCATCAAATATATTTGATTATCCACATAACTACAGCGGCCAGGTTAATTTATGCCCAATATTGGAAGAATGAAGCAATCCCTCAGGAGGAAGAGATCATAAAAAAGGTCATACTCTGCGCAGAAATGGATAAGTTAACATTAGAAATCAAAAATAAGGAAGAATCGGACTTTTATAAGTGTTGGGAGAGGTTCTATAGGTGGTTAGACAAAAAAGAAAAAAATTGTGGTTAAAATATGATCAGAATAATATCTATTTGACAAAGCTATTGCCTGGTATTAGAATCTATTGTTAATATAAAGATATAGAATGGTTTGTATAATTTAAGATGTGTATTCTTTTCCAAAACAGGTGTACGCAAACAACTAAATAGAGCTATAATAGAATGTTAACATAGTTGGAACTGTTTTTTCTATAGGATATGTTGCAAATTCATCCAAATATTTTTCTTTGGTTTTTTGTTCCTTTTTTGTTTTTCTTTTTTCTTTTAAATGTATTAATATTGATTTATGTACTGTATGTATATATGTATATAATAAAAAAAAATTTTTTTTTTTTTAAAAAGAGAGAGAACTGTAATTTTCTTATTCTTCTCCTCAATAGTAGAAACTCACTAGACACAGAATATGAGTTTTAAAAAGGCATTTCTTTCTTTGTGCCATGTGTTTGTCAACTGGCTGGTGGAAAAAGAAAACACTGCTTCCTCAGAAAAATTTCAGAGAATGTAAACTCCTGCCGGAAGACACTTTTAATAAACAGATACAGTAGTGTTCATTTCCTATATTTATAAACACGCCTGCTGCTAGCATGAATCCAACAAAGTTTTCACTGGTAATCAAGGGCTAAATTCTAAACAGGCCTTGACCTCAATCCTGATTTAATGCAAAGGCAGTCAGAATGTGTGAAAGCATTTCATCTGACATAAAATAAGTAAAAACAAGCAGCCTAAATTCCACATATATGTTCATAAGTTCAGAATATAGTGTGCTTCTCAACACCCGGGTGCTAAATGAGTTTGGTTTAAATTACTCTGGAGACAATAATCAACTTTAAAAGAGAATTGTTTTTAGTTGACAAATTCAGTAAAATAAAACAAAGCACTGGAGTACTTGACCAACTATTCCACCTAATTTATGCTCTTTCCAACAATGTTTGTAATGCAAAAAAACCCTCCAAACCCCAAAATCTCTGATACTAATATCTTCATGGAGCAGCATTTGACCATCAAAATTCCACTCATAGTTCATATGAGTGAGATCACCCAAGGGCATGGGGTGAGGTATCATCAGTATGCAGATGGTACCCAGCTCTACATCTCCACCCCTTGTCCAGTCAGCTAAGCAGTGGAAGTGATGTGCCGGTGCCTGGAGGCTGTTGGGGTCTGGATGGGTGTCAACAGACTCAAACTCAACCCTGATAAGACGGAGTGGCTGTGGGTTTTGCCTCCCAAGGACAATTCTATCTGTCCGTCCATCACCCTGGGGGGGGGGAGTCATTGACCCCCTCAGAGAGGGTCCACAACTTGGGCATCCTCCTCAATCCACAGCTCACATTAGAGAAACATCTTATTTATTTATTTATGTAGTTGAGAAGGAGATGGGAAAATGGGAAAATGGTGTGTGGGGGGGGGGAGATGACAAACAATGACAAAAACAGGGATTAGATAATAAACAATATCCCCAATCTAATTGGCCATGATGATTTTGGCATTTAATTCCATAATTCTCACCCCCTCTAGTTCTTCTGGTCACATTAGTCTCCATGAGCACTCATACTGGCCGTCTGTCTCTTTCAGCTGTGCCGAGGGGGGCGTTTGCCCAGGTTCGCCTGGTGCACCAGTTGCAGCCCTATTTGGACCGGGAGTCACTGCTCACAGTCACTCATGCCCTCATCACCTTGAGGCTCAACTACTGCAATGCTCTCTACATGGGGCTATCTTTGAAAAGTGTTCGGAAACTTCATATCGTGCAGAATGCAGCTGCGAGAGCGACCATGGGCTTCCCCAAATATGCCCATGTTACACCAACACTCTGCAGTCTGCCTTGGTTGCCGATCAATTTCCGGTCACAATTCAAAGTGTTGGTTATGACCTATAAAGCCCTTCATGGCACCGGACCAGATTATCTCAGGGACCGCCTTCTGCTGCACGAATCCCAGCGACCAGTTAGGTTCCACAGTGGGCCTTCTCTGGGTCCCGTCAACTAAACAATGTCGTTTGGCGGGACCCAGGGGAAGAGCCTTCTCTGTGGCGGCCCCAGCCCTTTGGAACCAACTCCCCCCAGAGATTAGAATTGTCCCCACCCTCCTCACCTTTCGTAAGCTTCTTAAAACCCACCTCTGCCGTCAAGCATGGGGGAACTGAGATATTCTTTCCCCCTAGGCCTTTACAATTTACGCATGGTATGTCTGTATGTATGTTTGGTTTTTATAATAAGGTTTTTTTTAGTTATTTTAGTATTGGATTGGATTGTTACATGTTGTTTTTATCATTGTTGTTAGCCGTCCCGAGTCTACGGAGAGAGGTGGCATACAAATCCAATAAGTAAGTAAGTAAGTAAGTAAGTAAGTAAGTAAGTAAGTAAGTAAGTAAGTAAGTAAGTAAATAAATAAATAAATAAATAAACAAACAAACATCATTAACATATGAGTGGAATTTTGATGGTAGAAAATCCAGCAGACCAAAGACAAAGCTAAATTGAGATGATCAATGGAAAACATGCAAGCCAGTTGCTTCAATTTCTCTGTGTTAGAAAGTCCATACTAGTGTCAGATAGTTTGACTGCAAAGAAAGCACATGTTTTCCCATGTATGTCTTTGGATCATATGTTCAAGTTAAAAGAAACTACCATAGCAGACTTATAACTGCTAATTTACAGAAATTAAATACCATAACAAAATTAACCAGGCAAGCTACCTAAAACAGCTATTTAATTCTAGGTGCCATCTTTTCTTTCAATTATACAGAGTGGCAAATTCAAGGTTCAAGATTTGATTGTCTCATCTTTGCACATTAAGTTCAAAGAATTCTTATAAAACAGAATGTGAAATGTTTCAGTGTCTTCATTTATACTGCACTTGAGAGTTATTCATTCAGTGTTCTACCATTTGAAGGAACACAACATGACTGAATCTAAAAATATATTCAGACAATACTCTGGGAGGAAAACAAAATACACAATTAAAATTAAATAGTTCATGGTATGACAAGTTACACTCCACTACATCACTAGTACAAACGTGAGAACTACAATACATAAACACTGACAACACAGCACGACATACTACATGGCCACTGACTTCAGGATACTACCAGGGAAGACTAAAGAAACAATAAAGTAAGAAATTCAAAACCTCAGCATTATCTAATTCACCAAGTGCAATCAGCTAAAAAGAAAAAAACAAAAGGGAGACAAAAAGAAATTGAAAATAAATATTAATGAGAGAGAAATGGCAAATAATTTGTCATTATAGACACTGAGAATCATAATTTCCACCCAGTTCTTTTGTAAGATTGTTGATTCAAAAAGGAGAAAAAAAAACACACCACATCTTCTCTCCAGAATGCAACACTAGATATTTAACATATGTTAGCATGACATACGATCCTTTATCAGATATGGATAAACAGAACTAAGAGCTGTAAACATCTATTTTACACCCTTATATTATTAAGCATTATTATTCCTTGTTGTTTCATATAATTTTTTAATTATGAAAACTTATCTGATTATAATATACTATTTTTACTATAGTTAATCTACAAAGTATCAAGTGGCTACAGGTTACAGATAGACCTCAATTTGTAACAGTACTGAGTGAAAAAAAATGGCCTATGACTGTTTTTCAGTTATGACTTTGAAATATCCCCATGATCATATGATCAAAATCCAGATGCTTGGTGACTGGTCTATACTCTTGACCATGCTGTGTCCCAAGGTCATATGATCACTTTTTGCAAAGTCAATGGGGAAGCCAGATTCACCTAACAACCAGGTTACTAACTTATCAATTGCAGTGATTCACTTAACTATTGTGTCAAGAAAGGTAGTAAAATGGGGCAAAACTCACTTAATAAATGTCTTACTTAACAACAGAAATTTTGGGATTACTCGTGGTTAAAGTTAAGAACGACCTGTATTAGAAGGATGCTTTTAGCATCTGCCATGTCTAATAATATTAAAATCAGGTGTCTTGATCATAAAGATTGACATAAAGAATTCAAATCTTAATAGTCACAAAGTTCTTTAGACTATAAGTTATAACATTTAGAATCTGCTCTATTCTGACTTTTTCACTAAAAAAAATAACTAAGTGAAATAAATGAATAAATAAATAAATAAATAAATAGGAAAAAGGTAATTATTATTTCTAAATAAATTCAAAGAGGTACACAATATAGTAGATTTACATTTTGATTAAAGCAGAATCAGGTTGAATGTTAGCTAAATGATTAGCCACACAATTGGTGTGCATTCTGTTCCTCCTGCAAAGAATTAAAATAGATTGCTGCCAATGTTAGATGCCATGTTAGTTTTCATATCAATCTTAGTATCATTATCTTTTCCATTTTGACATTCCCCTTCCACTCTCCTATGAACATTTCTGCTCATTTAACTGCTTTTCTTAAGATGTTTTCCATAGTAATTGCATGGAGCTTCAAACTGTTCTTCTCATAAACTTGAGAGCTTCAAGCTGTCAAGAGCTTCCAGTGAAGCATCTAGCAAAACCTACAAATAAAACATTTTTTCAGTTGTGATAGCTTGAAAGGAAAGGACCACCTGTATAGGTGACTGCCTTTGTTTGAGTATGGCTAAGACCCAGAAAGGATGCAGCTGTGAATAAGCGTTTTCATTGAGCCACATCTATTGCATGTTCTTATCAAGTTAAAATCTACATTTATGGTGACCAGTCACAGTTACAACTGTGAGAATACTATAATCTAAAAGAAAACTGTCCTTTCTTAATCACTGATCTTGTGATTCTCTTCTGTTGGGAACTTTCAGGAAATGCATTTTAAATATTGGGCATTGGCTCAAACTTAGGCAGCTGATTAAACTAGACATGTTCCAGACAACTGTTTATGAAAAGTGTAAAAAGTATAAATGCCCTTCTCTGTACAACTAAAAGCAGGTCATATTAGAGAGCCTCCTAATATACACACAGCTGCTCTGGGCTGCTTCTGAGAGTCTAAAGTGCACTTAGATCTCAATTAGCAATATAGCCTGTTGATTGGCCTCTTGCTTTTCACTACCTAAGGGCCTTAGAACAGATTTACAAATTTTCATAGCAATTTCCCTTTAGAGTGTCCATAGAGATTCTCAGTCATCCAGGTTTGGAGTTTTTGGGTTGGATTTTTTTTTTTTTTTGGTGGCCTCTTGGAAAAGCACCTTTGCGTTCCCTTTACAGTGTTTGGGATTATCACATTTATGTCTTCAGAGATGTTTATCTATTTATATATATAAAATACCCTGTTATGCTACTTTCTGAAAATAACTTGATGGCTTAAGCCCTTTCCAGCTTAACAGATCAATAATTAAGATTTCTTAGAAAAAACATTTCTGTCACCTTTTCCTCCTAAAGCTTATTCTTTGATTGTTTTTCAGACACATAAAAGTTCTGCAATTGACCAGTTAAATGATTGTGTAGTTCAATATAATTTGTTTATCATGACTCTTTTATCAGAAGTGCACATAGACCTAAAATAGCAGAGGAGTTCATCCAGTTCGATGAGGTGGGGTTTTTTTTGCATCTATCATGTCAGGCCATTTAACCATTCATTGGTTCCCCAATCAACTTGGACATATATTCTTTCACCTCTGTGGAACTCTTTGGGCCACAACTATTTCAGGATCAAAGAAAACTCATTTAAAGGCCAAATTTATCATCGTTTAGTGAGCCATTCAACCCACAGATTAATGGCCATCTCCTTTATAATTATGGCAGTCAAATTACATTTCTTGGGAGAAAATATGCCTTGATATGATGTGCCTTAAATTTTAATGCCAATAAACACTCCCATCTCTCTTTACTGCCCATTCAATGTTTTTTTTTCTTTTGCAGCAATTAAAACACCAGCCGCAAATAGGGAGAAGACTTGATAGTTTTGTTTTGATTTTCTCTTCTCCCGTAGCAGCAGCACGACAGGGTGTCATGGGATATATAGTTCTCAACTTCAGCCGCTCAACACTAATGCATTGTTCTCAGTTTCCTAGGATTCCTAACTTAGTTTTCTGCAGCAATAATGAAGGGAAGCAAAACCTCTTCCTATCTGCACATCCAGTCTGCTTAACTATATAGGAATGTAGATAGGAGAATATCTGTCAGGACTAGTTCTCAGGCCTGATGGGAAAATGTGGTATCTTTTCCACCTCACTTTTTCTTATTTCAGCCAGTGAAGAATTTTGGTAATTTCATTTGGGGTAGTTCTTTTATAAGTGCTTACACTTCTTATGCAAACCTGTACTAGATTAAATTTGCTAGTCTACTAGACGTATATATCCATTAAGTTCATAGAAGACATGTTTTATATCTGTAAAAAAATCAATTTTGGAATGTCAGGTTCCTGAGCATCCATATGAAATTAGATTAAATGCAATTGAATGAATGCAGAGATGGGGAATCTATAATCCTCCAGGTTTTGCTGAAGCTCCATTTCAAGACCCTCAACTGGTTTGTAAATAGATATCTGGAGAGTTAGTGGTTACATATTTCTGCCTCTTCAAAATTTGTTTATTGAATGAGCTAGAAAGCAAATTTTGAAGACAAAAAATGCCTAGACCACAACCCTCAAAGAACAGGATTTCTTCCTTCTATCAACTATGTTGTTACCAAAGTGATTAAAAGCTATTAAGCATTTTTTATGATCCTGCAATCCCTTTTATTAGGGTGGAGTCGGGGTAACTGAATAGAACTGAGCCACTTGCCCTTCCTGATGCTTGTGCACAGTTCACAGCAGAAACATCTGTCACTGCCTAGGATTGAACTCTCAACCTTCCAAATGGGAGGCAACTGTGTCTTCACCTCTAGGCCACCACACCACTCCAAATAAGCATTATATAATATACTTAAGTAATGTACAATCCATTATCCTCAATAGTGAAGAAAAGAGATGCCGCAGAATTTAGAAGTCTGTTGTCCTATTAAAATAAACTAGAAATAATAAACAATTCAACTGTGTATGCCATTGTTTTCAACTTAAAAAAATAAGTGTAACAATTATAAAGAATTCATACTGCCATTTCTTCAACTACTCTGCAAAAAAAAAAAGACAGAATAAAAGACAAAACAGTAGACTATAAATCAAAGTACCTTCTCTCCATAGCCTCTATCTTTGGTCATCATTTCCCTGAGTGTTTGTAATACTTTAATACAAAGTTTCTCCTCATTCTCTTCCAGCAGCTGCTTAGTATGTTTTATTAACCTGAAAACAACCAATTGATCAGTTTGTTTCAATACTAGAATTCTACTTAATTAGGAGGCATTTGTAGGTATTTGCATTGAAGTAGATAGAAAAAAAAACAATTGTCCAAAAGACAACCATATTGTCATTATTTTCTCTTCAAAGCATAGTTTTTTTTAAATATATATGTGAAGCAATAAATAAACTTTATTCCATAGCCCTTCTACACAGAAAGCTTTGAAGTGCAGTATAATCTGCTCTGAGGAAATGAAGTTGCAAAAAAGTGGAATAAATGAACTACAGTTAAGCAGCTCTGTCATGGAATAACAATATTTGTAGCTTATTTCATGAAACACAAGTTGCTTCTCATGGTTTAAGAACTAGGAGGTTCTGAGATGGTATATCAGAAACAAAAAAACTACAACACACTTATATTTTACAAGGATTACTGAAGAAAGCATTAATTAATTCATAACAAAATGTTCTAAAATTAGGAATAAACATATTTTTCAAAATTGACTGTTTCACTAGCATAACCAGGAATCTCATACTTAAAAACTAAGGATAAATTTTACCAGAGATTTGTGGTTGCTAAGAGAAGGAATCATTCTTACGTTTTCTTGACCAGATTCCATGCAGTCCAGCAAATATAAATAGCCAGCTACATTTTTACATCAAGAGGGTAAGAAAACTTAATATGCCACATTATTATGTCATACATTTTCTTACAGATTTGAGAGACTCCTGCCTATCCATCTATTTTCAGCCTAATTTTTCATTGACACAAATGCACGACTGGCGGCTTAAACCGGCGGCCGAAATTTCCCCCGGAGCAGGGGGACGCTGCGGGCGGCTCTATAGAGCCCCGAACGTCCGGGTTCCTAAAAACCCGGAAGTTCGGCTTTTGGCAGTGCGCCAGGTCGGTGTGCCGCTTGCTGGTCACTGGGGGACGTCCTGGATCGCCCTAATTTAAGGGAGATCCGAACAGGACCTCCCCCCTGCTTTCTTCACTTCTGAAGTGAACACCCGCCCACCCTCCGCTATTAACAGTGTGTCCTAAGGAGGTCACCTTGGGGCCGAATAGGAATTTTTTGCGGCCTCCCCTTTAGAGGCGGCCGTTTTTTCGCCTATTCCACACTGACGGTGCGGACTGGATTGGTTAGGGGATGCGGTGCACTTAGATGTTAGTATAGGCCTCCCTTTGGTCACTGGGGTTTGGCAGGTTAGGGGCAGAAATAGTCAATTAGAAGCGATTGCGCATGCTCCTTTGGGCATCCTTTAAAGGGTGATGGACCGCCTCTCTCCAGGAACTAGAGGTTGGAACAACGTCGGGGATTGGAGAGAGGATGTCCATGGGAATCACCGGATCCAATTTCCCACGGGGATTGGAGGGTGAACTCCTCCCACACGATGAAGGGGCGTGGCTTGGATCCAGGTGAAGGTGGCTACCTTCACCTGGTTCAGCAAGGAGTTTTTGCCCAATGTTGCCAAGGAAGTTTCTGGTAGGAATTTCTGCCCCGTTAATTTTGGCCTCTGCAGGTCCTTAGTTATGTTGAATTTAAATATTTAAATTTACGTATTTAAAGTTACGTTATTTAAATTTATGCTAATTTAATAAAATGACCCTTATTTAATCCACAATATGTCTCAACGTCTTTACTCCACTTCCGGGGCAATATTGTCATTTTATAAATAAATAAGATGAATAACTGATTCACATAACATGCTAATCTACAATGTGGTTTGTATATGACTGTTTTTGCATATGGTGTGAATGATGCTGTTGTGATTGAAACAAACCACGATTAATGCAATATATGAATCCCATCATTAATGGCGCATGACCTATAGTACAATTTTATTAAAATTACTTTCTGCTTTCAGAAGCCATTATTATCAACTTTAGTAACAGTAGATCCATATGGAAAGCTACTAGAATCTTATAAAAAACCAGAAACAAAGCATGGTAACAAATTGATAGCAAAATGAGAGCAAAATATTCTAACCTATAGTAACAGTTCAGAAGACAGCAAGAATTATTTTAAAATAATAAAGAAAATGCTGACCCTCAACTTACTTGCAGATAAAACCTCCACTTTCACATTTCCTTCTAGCATCTGTATTTTCTGGAAAAAGCAGTTCTGGTCTATGAAGGACATCCACCAACACAGACAATTCAGCTTGGACCAGTGGTCGTAAGCGATCTTCCAAAGCTGATACTATATCCTGAAGTAGGTATATATTTAGTTTGAAACTTACATGGAGAAATCATATAGACAAGTACTTTTTAAAACAATTGTGCCAATAAAATAAGAATATGCTTAATTAAAACAAGATTAATACATTATAATGTGAACCTGCAGATACAGATTTCATTGTTTCCACATTTCTCGTCATTGTTAATGGAAATAATTTTCTCCCAATCTTTCATTTCAATACTATGTCCATCTGAGAACCTGTTATTTCCTGTAGCCATCTGTGGATTTTTACCCAATATTTTTTCATTCTTTCATTCATTTTATTAATTAGATTTCTATGCTGCCCTTTTCCTCAGACTCAGGGCGGATCCCATCGGAAAAAAAATAAAATATCTAGAACATAACCACCCTGCGTGAGAAAAGGTACCTTGCTTTTGTACAGATTTCCAACAATCTGGTTCAAGATTTGGGTAGATCTTTGCTAGTCTAGAAGGTACCATGTACCATCGGTAAAATATTATACTGGTTCTCTTTGTAGAATAGAAATCCCAGTTAAAAGTGGTGTCCCCCAAGGGTACCAAGCAAGGTAGTGTACTGGGACTAATGCTCTTCATTCTCTACATCAATGACCTTTGCGATTACATCACAAGCAACTGTGTTCTCTTTGCCGACGATGTAAAACTCTTCAACACCACCGATAACACAACTACTCTCCAAAAAGATCTGAACTCTGTCTCTGAGTGGTTTAACACATGGCAACTCCAAATCTCAACTAGCAAATGCTCTGTCCTACACATTGGGAAAAAGAATCTGAACTCCAAATACGAACTGAATAATCAAATTATCACAGATAACCCCCACTCTGTTAAAACCTCGGTATACTAATAACAAAAGATTTAAGTGCCAAAGCCCACTGCAACAACATAGCCAAGAAGGCTTCAAAAATTGTAAACCTAATCCTACGTAGCTTCTGCTCTGGCAATCTCACACTATTTATCAGAGCTTACAAAACTTTCGCCAGACCCATCCTCGAATACAGCTCATCCGTTTGGAACCCATATTGCATCTCAGATATTAACACCCTTGAAAATGTCCAAAGATACTTCACCAGAAGAGCCCTTCACTTCTCCACTCGAAACAGAATACCCTCCGAGACTAGACTTTCAATCCTGGGCCTAGAAAGCCTAGAACTAAGACACCTTAAACAAGATCTAAGTATTGCCCACAAGATCATATGCTGCAACGTCCTGCCTGTTGACGACTACTTCAGCTTCAACCACAACAACACAAGAGCACACAACAGATTTAAAATTAATATTAACCACTCCAAACATGACTGTAAAAAATATGACTTCAGTAACCGAGTTGTTGAAGCATGGAACTCATTACCTGACTCCATAGTGTCATCCCCAAACCCCCAACACTTTACCCTTGGATTATTCACGGTTGACCTATCCAGATTCCTAAGAGGTCAGTAAGGGGCGAGTACAAGTGCACTAGAGTGCCTTCCGTCCCCTGATCTATTGCTCTCCTATATCTCCTATACCTTTCTTCTATTCCTATATCTCTTCTTCTATTCTTTCATTGATATGTTCTATTCCTATAACTTCTCTTCTATTCTTTCTTAGATATATTTTACTATGAGTATCTCCTCTATAATCTTCATCATGTATTTAATTATGTGTATACCCACTAAAACCCTCATTGTGTATTGGACAAAATCAATCAATCAATAAATAAAAAATAAATAAAAATAAATAAATCCACAATTTACAAAGAGAACCAGTATAAAATGTTTTACCAATGGTACATGGCACCTTCTAGACTAGTGAAGAGCTACCCAAACCTAGAACCAGATTGTTGGAAATGTGGACAAAAGCAAGGTACCTTTTATCATTCATAGTGGCTATGTTCAGAAAGAAAAAAATATTGGGTAAAAATTCACAGATGGATACAGAAAATAACAGGTTCCAGATTTAGTCTTGTTAGGGATCATTAAGGAGGAATAATATAAAAATAATATATATTATGTTACATATAATAACAGCAGCAAGTATAGTGTTTGCACAATGTTGGAGACAAAGAATACCTTCTGGAGGCTTATTAATAAAAAAAGTATTTGACTGTGTCAAAATGGACTAATTAATTGAAAGGACAAATATTATGTAATATGGAAGAAATGGCAGGAGCAGATCAAGACTAGGAAAAAAAAGAGATAAAATAGAAGTAGAAATGAAATGTATAATTAAAATGTATGGAATATATTTTATTTGGTAATGTTATGGTATGCAAATAGTATGTAAATGAGCACAATTATGCTTAAAGTTATAAATATTTGTTTAATGGAAATATTTTTTTAATTTATTTTAAAAAAATTATTTAAGACAGCAGGAGAAGACACTGACTAGACAAAGATCAGATAAAAGGCAGTTTAGTTTACAGTACCAGGAGAATGGCAAACATCCCAGAAAGTGTATGTGTGGGGAGTTAGTTTCAATCTTGCAAGATTCTGTTACTGTAACTTTACAATAAAGGTAGTATTCACGGTTGGTGCTTCTTGCCTGGACCACCTCAAAGGAATGACTTGCTATTTCTTCATACAAATCACCTACCCCCTAAATGCTTAAAAAGCAGGTATTGATATTATACTCACTTGCAACCTCTCGATGATATTACGATAATCCCTTGACGCTGCCATCACAGAATCTCTCCGAGCAGCGTTTCTTGCTGTCATCCTCCAGTTCATTGCTGTTTTTTGCACTATATTGTGAGACTTCAGGAAGAGGTTATTGACCTGGCTGTCAAGATCAACTGGGATAGCAATCGCTCTGCTCTTTGCTGAAATATATATAATGCACTGTCATTTGTTTTAGCCAATGACATGCGTTTCAGAAGGATATGAACCAGATTTGCATCTTGAGAAATGAAAGGGGAACACTGATTTTTTATATCACTGGATTTGCACGTACGCTACAGCAGCTTCCAATTAGGCAAAACACTTTTAGTACAGCATTCTGTACCTATAATGGTCAACCAAAGTTTCATTTGTAAACTGCTCAGAGTCATTTAGATAGTGAAATGGGAAATATCTAAATTTGACAAATGAACACCAAAGGGAAACCCAAGCCAAATATGAATATCTCGCAGCCTATTCCTGTGATCGTTTCCCAATTCGCACAAGTTAACAAGTTTCTATAACCAAAGATAGCACAGACTTATATTTGATTAGACTGCTAAAAATACTTGTAGAAATATGTTCTGATGCTCAGTATTTCAAGTTATTAATACAAACATCTTAATTTAAAGTAGCCAATGAAAAGAAAGAATATTTGATGTCAGATTAGAATTAGAATAACAGAGTTGGAAGGGTCCTTGGGGGTCTTCTAATCCAACTCCCTGCTCAGGCAGGAAACCCTGTACCATTTCATACAAATCTCTTCTTTAAAACTTCTAGTGTTGGAACAATGTTCCTCTGCCTCCAGAAGTTGTGCATGCTCCAACACTAGAAGCTGATTAACTGTTCCAATCTAATTAATTGTTCTAATTTTCAAGACATTTCTCCTTAATTCTGATTGCTTCTCTCCTTGATTAGTTTCCATTCTTTGCTTCTTGTCCTCAGGTGCTTTCAAGAATAGCTTGACTCCCTCTTCTTTGTGGCAGCCCTTGAGATATTTATAATAGATAGATATATTGAAGAGAAAGAGTGTATATGGCTTAATCATTACAATGTTACATAACACTCTCCAGCAAAATTCCAAAATTATTCAAAAGAAACTGAAGATAGAACTATTCTGGAGCATGTTTGGAGATGAAGGCGTGTCATTGTTGCAAGTGGGCTTAAGTATATATCATAGAATTGCTTATTTTGTACTATCATATCCTTTGGTGGTCCTAATCCATTTAATCTGTTTAGATTGCAGCAGGTAGAAAATTGATTAATAAGTCAATAGATCAATATAGTTTTCTTACCTACATCTGAAAGTACTCTGATACAACTTTCCACTGATGCTTTTTGACTGGGCATGAGCCAGTTACAGTGATACACTCGAAACACACCTTGTAAAAGTTGCACGAACACTGGCTGGCGAGTCTAAAAAGACACCAAGAATATGTACATTTCAATTTCAAGGAAAAACAGGAAGGTAACAAAAAAAAATAGAGATCTATAAATGTGAAGACCAAGCATGAAAAGTGCAACCAAGCATGAAAAGTGATTTGATACCCAGAACATTTTAAAGATATATATAGTTGCACTATTATCTACTGAACCAATTGCAATGTTTTTTTTTAAATGATCAAGTAATATTAAAATACTTACCCTAAAATAGGCAATAAAATCTATTGGAAGCTGTGGGTGGTATCTAAATCTAGTTCTATTTCTTTGTGTAACTCTTGTTAAGACCAATTTCAATGAAAAAAACCATGTTTCAATAATGCTAGTGTATCAGTTAGGTTACAAATAAGTTATAGATCATATTTTATAAACAGAATTTGCTCATAGGAAAGCAATGAAATGACCAGTAGATGGCTCTGCAACATTACTAAAAATTATGCTAAACATTAAAAATTAGAAGGTAGGAATCACCTGCCCTTCTACAGAAAGCATCCTTCTTGGAAATGTGGAATATTGAAACAATCAGCCACTTTGTTTTACCTACCATTCAATCTTTCCAGAAATTATTCCCAACTCCAAAAACAATGACATAATTTATAACTAACAAATATCAGAAGAGGTTCCAAGACCAAAATAGGGTATTTGCATACCATACTTTAATTTTAGAAACATAGCAGAAAAAGACCTCATGATCCATCTAGTCTGCCCTTATACTATTTTTTGTATTTTACCTTAGGATGGATATATGTTTATCCCAGGCATGTTTAAATTCAGTTACTCTGGATTTACCAACCACGTCTGCTGGAAGTTTGTTCCAAGGATCTACTACTCTTTCAGTAAAATAATATTTTCTCATGTTGCTTTTGATCTTTCCCCCAACTAACTTCAGATTGTGTCCCCTTGTTCTTGTGTTCACTTTCCTATTAAAAACACTTCCCTCCTGAACCTTATTTAACTCTTTGACATATTTAAATGTTTCGATCATGTCCCCCCTTTTCCTTCTGTCCTCCAGACTATACAGATTGAGTTCATTAAGTCTTTCCTGATACGTTTTATGCTTGAAGACCTTCCACCATTCTTGTAGCCCGTCTTTGGACCTGTTCAATTTTGTCAATATCTTTTTGTAGGTGAGGTCTCCAGAACTGAACACAGTATTCCAAATGTGGTCTCACCAGCGCTCTATATAGCATGATCACAATCTCCTTCTTTCTGCTTGTTATACCTCTAGCTATGCAGCCAAGCATCCTATTTGCTTTTCCTACCGCCCGACCACACTGCTCACCCATAAATCCTTATCTTCTGAAGTGTTTGCTAACACAGAACTGCCAATACAATACTCAGATTGAGGATTCCTTTTCCCCAAGTGCATTAGTTTACATTTGGAAACATTAAACTGTAGTTTCCATTGCTTTGACCATTTATCTAGTAAAGCTAAATCATTTATCATATTACAGACACCTCCAGGAATATCAACCGTATTGCACACTTTAGAGTCATCGGCAAATAGTCAAACCTTCACTACCAAACCTTCCCTATGTCATTCACAAACATATTAAAAAGAATAGGACCCAGAACAGACCATTATGGCACACCGCTTGTAACCTGTCTCTGCTCAGAATACTCGCCATTAACAATAACTCTCTGATGTCTACGCTTCAGCCAGCTGCAAATCCACTGAACTATGCAGATTAAGTCCAATCTTTACTAATTTATCTATCAGCTCTTTATGTGGAACCGTATCAAAGGCTTTGCTGAAGTCCAGATAGGCAATATCCACTGTACCACCTTCATCCAACACCTTTGTGACATAGTCAAAGAAATCAATGAGATTAGTCTGGCATGATTTGCCTTCAGTAAAGCCATGATGATTTGGGTCCAATAAATTATTGTTTTTTAGGTGCTGAGTAGAGTCTCCGTCATTTTAACTATAACTGATGTCAAGCTAACTGGCCTGTAGTTACCAGCTTCTTCTCTACTGCCCTTCTTGTGGATAGGCACAACACTGGCCATTCTCCAATCCTCAGGAACATCTCCTGTTAACAGGGATTGGTTAAACAAATCAGGGGGGTAGCAATGACAAACCTGAGTTCTTTAAGAACTCTGGGGTGGATGCCATCTGGACCCATTGCCTTATTTATCTTTAATTGTTCAAGTTCTTCTAAGAAATCGGCTTCTAAGATCACTGGAGCTGAATCCGTACAGCTGGAAGCAAATTTTCTATTTATTTTCTTACCTGCAAAGTTGTGCTTTGGTCTGAAAATGGAGAACTGAAGAAGGTAGTAACAATACTCATCACTATTTCAGTAACATATTTTTCCAATATAGAATCTGCATGCTTCCTATCACTGGTATTGTTGCAAGTCTGGAAAATAATGCAATCTGTTAAAACAAAATGATGCAAGAATTCTAATCCTCTCACAAATACCAAGCAGTTAAATTTAATATGCCTAGGAAGATAACTTTTTTAGATATTCTGTAAGAATGTAAATCACATTTGGGGAGAGAATGGGTAGTTCTCAACTTACAATCACTGATGCAATGACTGTTTGAAGTTACAACAGAACAATGTGCCTTATGGTCAATTCTTGCACTTACGACACTTATAGAATTCCTATCAGAAGTGAGTTCCTCCCAGTTCGAAGCGGTTCGCCCAAACTGGTAGTGACGCGCTGGTGACATCACAATTATGTCATGGAACCGGTTTGGTCTATGGGCGCCGCCATCTTCTTTTTAATTTTCAATTGAATGTTTTAAATTTTATTTTTTTCTTCTGAGCATGCACAGAACCCGAGTTTCCAGCACTGTGCTTGCAGTCACCATCTTGTTTTTGACTTTAAAAAAAAAAAATGTTAAAAAAAATTCTTCTGAGCATGTTCAGAAGCTGAGTTTCCTGCAGTGCATGTGGTCACCATCCTGTTTTCGGCTTTTTAAAAAAATTAGGATTTTTTTGGCACCCTATGGCACGCCCCTGTAAAGCACAGAGCCACGAGGCGCAGGAGGAAGCGAACCAGCAGCAAGGTAAATTAGAACCGACCCCTGATCTCTATGGTCACATAATCAAAATTAGGTTGCTCAGCAACTAGCATATATTTACAATGGATTGATGTTTCTTTTTCTTTTTAGAATTTTAAATGTTAGATTTTTTGCACATTTGTACTTGTTTTGTTGTAAGCCACGCTGGAGAAGGGCAGCATAGAAATCTAATAAATAAATAAATAATAGATAAAATCTAATAAATAAATAATAAATAAACAAACAAATCATTTGTCTGAAATGCTAGCGTCTCCTGCTTGAGAAGGGGGTTGAACTAGAAAACCTCCAAGATCCCTTCCAACTCTATTATTCTGTCTTGTTTTGTTTCACTTTTCCCCCCAACATGGACAAAAATAGCAGTATCTAAAACAGGAATTATAGTAAAAGCATTTTAAAAAGGCTTATAATAAATAGTAAACAAATAAATAAAAAACAGAGAAGTGCAGAAAAGAGTAACCAGAATGATAAATGGTCTGGAAAACAAAACATGTGAAGAACGTCTGCAGGAATTGAGATTGGTCAGTCTGGCGAAGGGAAAGACCTGGGGTGACATGATAGCAGTGTTCCAATACTTGAGGGGCTGCCACAGAGAGGAGGGGGTCAGGCTCTTCCCTATGGCATCAGAAAGCCAAACAAGGAACAATGGATGGAAGCTGACCAAGGAGAGATTCAACCTGGAAATGACAAGAAATTTTCTGATGGTGACAGCGATCAACCAGTGAAGCAGCTTGTCAATGGAGGTTGTGAGAGCTCCAACACTTGCAACCGTTAAAGGGAGATTGGACTGCCGGAGCTTCCGGGGTGGAGCCAGGCTGAAGCGACGTGCAAATCAGTAGCCCCTGGTTTGTACTCGAGATTTCTCGCTTAAAAGACCACTTAGTGGTGTTAATTCTTCTTGGTGAGAAGATTTATAGTTAGGGGAAGCATCTGGTTACGGGGGGGTCGCAACCCCTCCCTTAGCGGGTGGTAAACCCCCGTAGTTGAGCGGGGGGAAAAGCCGGGGTTTGTCCTCAGCCCGAAGGCCTGGCTTACTGAGCTGTCATCAAGGAAGTTAAAGAAATAGAGCGGCGGCAGCAGCGGTTTTGGGTTAAAAAAAATATTACTTAACCCAGAATGATCTAGAGGTGCTAAACAACGGCTTTGTGAGAACTCATATAGTCTCCTGTGATTAACGAGCGGCGATTGAGGAGAGCGGAGCTTTTCATTTTTTTTGAAGGGAAAAGTAAGTTGCTGATGGTGGGCGGAAGTAGTCGCAGCCGGTTAGAAAGCTAAAAGAGGAAGTTCTGTGTGAAGGAGATGGTAGCTTGATGGAGGATCTGGTGCTGTGTGGCTGGTGTGGTCGGTGACAAAGAGAGAGGAGAAAAGAGCGGAGGCGAGAACAGTTATAGAAAGTAGTATATCGTGAACGTCTGCAGCGAAGAGTGGAGAGCGGAGAGCGGGGAGCGGTGCGAAAGGGAGATTAGACTGCCATCTGTGTCAAATGGTGTAAGAACTCCTGCTTGAGCGGGTGGGGTGGGGTGTTGGACTAGATGACCTGCAAGGTCCCTTCCAACTCTAATAATAAATCTAAATATAATTTCTCATATGCTTACCTCAGAACAGAAAACCAATAGCATCAAAAGTTAACTAGAAACTAGAAGCTGAGGGCAATTACACAAGGATTAGAGGGCTGCAAACCTCAGAAATAGGAAACCCACATAGAAATCTAAACAGAGACGTATTATCACTGTAATTATATGAGGAAAGCCAATGTTATTAATTACTATTGTAAATTCCCATATATGTATAAGGTAACAGAGAATGTTTCAAATAGAATAGAATTCTTTATTGGACAAGTGTGATTGGACACATAAGGAATTTGTCTTTGCTGCAAAAGCTCTCAGTGTATATAAAAGATATAATAAAGTGATAATAAACCTGAAACAATGGATATGATTTTTCCGGTGCTTTCCAAATTGACATTTTATAACTAGCATTCAGATGAGGCTTGCATGATTTATGCTTTATATTTCCAGCAACAAACACTTACCCTACAGATATCCACAAGAAAATTTTCGAAGAGCTTCCACATATGATTGCTCGTATAAATCTCTTTCATTTCAACTTCTGTGTCGACATAGCAGTGGTTTAGGAAATTAATATAGGCTATTTTCACCTGCAGATAACAAATCAAACAATTTATATACCCTTCTAAAAATAGATTAAAACTGTCAGGTAAGTCTGGACAGTGATGGGAAATAAATAATTCCAATCCCAGATATAAAACTCTTCCTTGCCACATTCTTTTTTTTAATCTTTATAAAATATTATTTGGCTTAGTTAATCTGTTAATCATTATCAACATTAGTTTAGTTGTTGCAAACCACAAACCAGTTCAAAGCATCATTTTAGACTTTGACTGAAAAGAAATGGCAGTTAGCCTTCACAATGCTTAACTGAGATTTTTTTTGTTGTCAAAAAAGGAGGTGTGAGGCAGCTGGGAGACAGCAGAAATTTATTACTGAAAGCAGACACCAAATTATTTTTGGTGCAATTTCAAACAGGATTTAAATGCCAATTGTACCGTATTTCAGTCTGAAACAAATAAGATCCAAAAATCCTTATAAAAATCATGGTATGTTTGGTAGGTGACAGCTATTCCTTCTTCTTATATATCAAAGACAAATATTAGTCCTGATACAGCTGTAACATTTTATGTATAACCTATGTAATACTAAATAGCATCTTTTTACAATCTTAATAGAGTTTTTTGTAGCATTATACAGTTCATGATAGTCTTAATGACAACAAAATCAAAATTTAATTGAACATGGATTATTTATGTACAAAGTGGTGCCATGAGTCCTCAGAGAGGGGTGGCATATAAATCCAATGAATGAATGAATGAATGAATGAATGAATGAATGAATGAATGAATGAATGAATGAATAAATGAATGAATATTTATAAAACTTTATTTTAAACAACCAGAAGATTGCCATCAATCATGTTTATTTTCTAAGGAGATTGCTAGGCTCAGAGTTATTCCTGTAAACCATAAAATACAAAATACAACATTTTGTAGCTGAGAAAGTGTTTCTCACTAACTGAGAAGCTAAAAAGTGTGATAGATACCAAGGAAATGCTTATAGGCACATTCCTTCTAAAAAACAAAGGCCAAACTGAAGAAAACATCATAAATTGGAAAAAAAAACAACCCAAACCCTTAACATTACTTTAGCTATCTGTGAAAATGGAAAAATCTTCTCCGTGTTGCACTAGAAGTTACTAAAAGGGAATTAATTTCTAATAAGAGCTTTTGATATTATCTGTTCTTGTTTAAAGTATAATGAAAATGGTAATCTGTCCTTAATTGAATCCTTGATGTAAGGAGGGACGATATCGCCCCTGGGGGAAAGTGGGGAGAGGGCAATGAACATTTCATTGCCACAAATTAAAGAAATTATAAAAGCTTCCATCAAGTTCCTTATCCTGATTAAGACATAATCCCGGTTGTTCATCAAAGCCTAACAAGTGGGAACGAGCAAAACAGCATGTTACCTCAGGTATGCAATCCTCATGGGTTACAACTCTAACAATGTCATCCAAGGGGAGAAGAGAGTTGCACTTGATTTCGGTGTAGACATTTTTGCCCTCGGTGCAAACAGCCAGCAATTCTACTAAGTGGATATGATACATGAGAGCACTGTTTTCATCCATTCTGTCCCGTTCTGATCTCATCATCTGCACTAATGTTTGGAATGAGGCTCTGTCATTGTAGAACACAAGGACATCTTCACCTGCATTGACCAACTATCAAGAGAAGAGAGTCATATTTCCATCCTACATGAAGAACAAATATACATTCAACAGCAGGGGTGTCGAACTGTCACGGTGTCATCATATGATGTATCGTGACTTTTTTCCTCTTCACTAAACCGGATGTGGGCGTGGTCAGCGTGTGGTACATTTGGCCTGCAGGCCGTGAGTTTGACACCCCTGTTCAACAGGCTCCTAGCAAATCAGCACCCACTATCTGCTACAATCTTTCTTTGACAGTTTATACATTTCTACTGCAACATTTTGATTATGTTTGTTAAATTTATATTATGAATAATGGTAGTCTGGGGAAAGTGTGTAAATATGGGATCTTTTGTTACAGAAATTTGGTATGGTGGCTTCAATCCTAAGTAATTAACACATCTTTTCTTTTATGTACACCGAGAGCATATACACCAATGACAAATTTCTTGTGTGTCCAATCACACTTGGCCAAAAAAGAATTCCATTCCATTCCATTAATACACAGTCTTGAGTTTAGTACACAAAGCAAGTCTAGGTACATCTCTTAGCAAAAAATCAGAAGAGACATACTGAAAAATGTGAGATTACATCTAAAACAAGATATTGACTTGCAGTCTTAGAAGAAATTGACATAGCTCTTGTTAGTAAGATATTTCTTTAAATATCATTTTTTTTAAAAAAAAAATCCTTAGAGAATAAATTACTTCATCTGATCTTTGTTTTTTTATAGCTCTGTTTTTCTCACAGACAAAACAGATACACAAAAATAACATATTATCCTTTATTTTAACTTCCCAACCTATTGAAACATTAGGTTAAATAACTGTGATAAAAGTTGTAATAACAAGGGAGACCATAAAGGGGCAGTAGCATCTGGATGAGATTGCTGAAGGCCCCAAGCTGTCAGACCCAATGCCATGCTGCCAAGGAGCAGCTCTGCATGATGGCCAAAAGGGCAAGGATGTGGGTTCGGTTATAAGCAGGTGGTGGGAATTTAAGAGCTTATCTTCCCTTCCCTTTCTTTAACCAAGGCTTGGGACTGGGAATGGCAATGATTGATTGATTGAGTTAGTTAGTTAGTTAGTTAGTTAGTTAGTTAGTTAGTTAGTTAGTTAGTTAGTTAGTTCAAAACACAATGAGGTCACAGGAGATATACACATAGTACATCAATCAACGGAAGAATAGAGGAGAAGATGTAGGAATAATATAAAACAGGAAGAGTAGTAGAAGAGATAAAGATATAGTGATAGAAGAAAAAGATAGAGAGTTGTAGAAGAGACAATAGGTCAGGGGACGGGAGGCACGCTTGTGCACTTATGCATGCCCCTTTGCACCAGGGCAATCCTTGCCTAATGATCACTGGCATTCAGTTAACAAAAGCAAATGGGGACTGCCAGGATTGCTGTCATTAGAGGATGTAGTTGAGTGGCATTGTGTTTTATGATTACATTGTTTAGTTCCAGTCCTTATTACTATTGTACCTTGTATAGTACCAGCATAAATTTTAATACCAACTCCTGAACGTTGCTTTCTAATAACTAGCTAGTTTCTCATAGTTCTGAGCTTCTTAAGACTGATCTTATATCTATAAATTTGCAGTACAGATGCATATTTCTCACCTCAGCCATGACCATGTCCTGACATTTTTTAATGAACTTCCCTTCAGCCTTAACAATTGTCTGGAGGAATTTAATGTACTGAACATTCCTTCCATGTGTTTCGATGCAGTGCACAAAGTGTTGAACCACTCGCTCATTAATTTCACTGCAAAGCTGGAAATTATTCATGAAGATATGCTGCATTGTCACGGCTTCCAGAATCTATTAAAGAGCAAAACAACAGAAGATAACAATATGAACCATCCAGCAAGAGGTGCTGCATATTGAATTTAGAAAGTTCAGAAATCTTGTGTTCCAAATATCTTGGCATCCTTTAATTTAATGAGACAGCTTCATCCATACCTTTCGGCTTTTGGGGATTATTTCTTTACAGATTACTACAGATTACAAATCTACACCAAGAAAGACAGAATGTCAAACACTAGGAATATCAGAAGATCCAGGCAGTTCAAATGAATGTAAAGATTTATTGCAAGCTTAACACTCTCTACAAGCATTTGAACTGCTAACAGTCCAAGCAAATTGATGGTAGATAATCAATGAAATTTTAACGTAGGCTGGACTTGGATCTCTTGTAGGCATGAAGCGATTCATGACTGGGGATACATTTGATCTCAAGCTGAGCCTAGTCATCTTCTACAGCAGGGGCATCAAACTTGATTTCATTGAGGGCCATATCAGGGTTGTGTTTGATCTTGGGGGGTTGCGAAGGTGTGGCCAGGGTAGGCATGGCCAGCTTGACATCACTCATGCCAGGGGCACCTGTGTTGGCCATAGGGTTGGGGCTGGGGGGGGGGGGGTCCATTGTCTCCAGTGGACCAGGGAGAGGGCCAAACCCTTGTCCTCTAGTCTAAAGGCACCTCGCGTCCCTCTTAAGCCACACGGAGGACCCCCAAAAGGTGGCACAGGCTATCCAGAGCTCTAAGCAATGGCCCTCCCCCCAAGCTCCATTTTTGCTGTTAGAAAGTAGCAGAGGGCTCTCTTTTTGCAGACTAGTCTTCGCTGCTTCCAGGGTGTCCCCACGGGTCATACCTAAGCATCTTGCCAGCCACATCTGGCCTATGGGCCTGGAATCTGACAACCCTGTTCAACAGAGTATGCCACATTTGCAAGGGGGCGAGGGGAAGAAACACTCAGAAAATGAGCCATTCCCGGTTGGTGTGCTATACCATTCTTGGGAACATAGGCTTTGGCATGAAGCAGAAATGGGGACTTTAAAATTGGATATGTATTCATTGCAACTCAAAGCTCAACAACCTGGGACAAATATAAAACAGGTTTATGGAATAGACATTAATTGAATAGTTTCTTACCCCAGGGTTGAGAAACAGATTAATATGCTTGTGTAGCAAAGCCTGATTTTGTTGATTGCCAGCACAGAAGTTCTGTAGAAACTCATGGGCCAGCTTCATGATCTCCTGCATGCGTATATCTTCAGCCTGTGATTATAGCACACACAAAATAAATCTCCCAAAGGAGGATTAAGAATACAACAGCTTCAGGATGAACTAATCTTATAGTTTTACATTGGGATTAGGCAATTAGAATCCAAGCCTGTACATAATAATTATATTAAGCAAATTAAAGAAAACAGGGTAAGGTTCTGTGAGATTTAAAGGATTAAATTGCATGTTAGCATCACCAGTCACATACAAGGTTTTTAAATATTTCATAGCCAATTACAGAACAGTCTGTGCTCATAAAACATTAGCGCAGATCATTTTATTAATGGGAAGAATAGATGCACCTTTTAAAACTATTCTAGCCAAGATTTCCACAGTTCTCTTTTGAAGATCCTCATACCATTTAGCTAGCAATCAACATATATACCGTATGCACATAATTGTTACAACGTTCAAACACCATTAGTAAGAAATTCTTTATTCCCTTACATGAGTTGGATTTTTGGTCACGGTATCATAGATACCTAATGCTCCCTTCTCTTTTTTTCTCTATAACTCTAATCTTATGAAATGGTTGGACTGAGAGAAAGCAACTGGCCCAATGAAGGGGAACTGGATCACCTCCATTTTCAACAGTTTTAAACTCAGAGGACCCAACTGTTCTGGACGACTTCTTACCATTCATCCTTTGTGATGCTTTGCTTCTCTTATTGAATGGTCAAAGGCTATATACATTTACCAGTTTTAAATTGGGAATAAAATCAGCTACAGAGATTACAATATTAATTTCTATACATAACTGAAGGATCACACATTGCTTTAGACACTTCATGGACATTTATATCTCCTTCTCAATAAAACCCAAATTATCCTGGATTTTTCTTTTATTCATCCTTGAAATAGAGAAAGCTTTCGCAGAAATTCTGTCCAGTGTTGTTTCAATAAGCAACAGAGCCGTGGTGGCACAATGGCTGGAATGCAGTATTGCAGGCTGACTCTGCCTACAGCCAGAAGTTTGATCCTGACCAGTTCAAGGCTGACCCAGTCTTCCATCCTTCTAAGGTCAGTAAAATGAGGACCCAGAGGGGGCAATATTTTATTTATTTATTTATTAGATTTGTATGCCGCCCCTCTCCGAAGACTCGGGGTGGCTAACAACAATAAAGAAAACAATGTAACAATTCTAATATTAAAAAATAATCTAAAAACCCTAATTTAAGAGACCAATCATACAAACAAGCATGCCATGTATAAATTCTATAAGCCTAGGGGGAAGGGGAAAAAATTTCAATTCCCCCATGCCTGACGACAGAGGTGGGTTTAAAGGAGCTTGCGAAAGTCAAGGAGGGTGGGGGCAACTCTGATAACTGGGGGGAGCTGGTTCCAGAGGGTCGGGGCCGCCACAGAGAAGGCTCTTCTCCTGGGTCCCGCCAAATGACATTGTTTAGTCGACGGGACCCGGAGAAGGCCAACTCTGTGGGACCTAACCGGTCACTGGGATTCGTGCGGCAGAAGGCGGTCCCAGAGATATTCTGGTCCGATGCCATGAAGGGCTTTATAGGTCATAACCAATACTTTGAATTGTGACCAGAAATTGATCGGCAACCAATGCAGACTGCGGAGTGTTGGTGTAACATGGGAATGCCTTATGCTGACTCTGTAAACCTTTGTAAAACACTTTAAGAAATATCTACGTCTAAGTGCTATTGCTAAGCATTAAATGAATAAACCACTTCCAAAGCTATAGAGATTTAACACCAGCAGTTTCTTTGATGCTCAATGCCCTTTATAAGAGATCATCTTCAGATGGAATTAAAAACAAAGTTAAAGTAAAAGATGCATGCAAACCTCACTTTCTCATAGGGGATTTGTAAGAGTTCCAGTACCACCGCATGAGCCCCCATGTTTCGAAGCAATCTCTGCTGCTCCTGGACACAAAGCTTGCTAAGGCGAAGCAAAATCTGCAAATAAATATTCCTTTTAGAAACTGATTTTTCTCCCCAAACAAAGCAGAAGAAAAATGACTTTCTTCAACAGAACAAAAAATGATGCAAAACAAAGTTTAATTTTAAGAGAAAACCCAGAAAATGAACTGTTTAAATGAGGCAGCAATTTGGTTAGGATTGTGGCTACCACAACTAAAGAACGATGTTGGACCCTCATTTCAGTTTTTATATTCAAGGAAAACAAGCTGTCTCTTCATATTTCAGTAACAAACATACAGCAAAAAACTTCATCCAAATCACAGAATTTTCACGTGGACAAATCAACATTCCCAGAAGCTGACACTGTATTTGCACTGGTCTAAACCAGAGGTCTTCAAACTTGGCAACTTTAAAACTTGTGGACTTCAACTCTCAGAATGCTATACTAGCTGGAGAATTCTGGCAGTTGAAGTTGACAAGTCTTAATGTTGCCAAGTTTGAAGACCCCTGCTCTAACAATATCAGGTTTACAGGATCCAATCTGAGTCGGTCACTGGAACCAGGGGTTTTGTCTTTTGGACATGTACTGGAGCCCTTCTTCAGGGAACTTCTCTAGTGTATTAAGTCTACATTTCAAAAATTGGAGAAGCAGAATGATGGAGAAAAATGCTTAATCTGTCAACCTATTTTTTTTTTCTCTTTGAAATGTGGAAAGGAAAGAGAGAGGCAAGAGAGAATCCTGACCATATACTACACATATTTTAAAGGTAGAAATTATACAGCAAGCCCCAAGCAAACATGGGAGAACATATTTGGATTAATTGAAAGCTATTTTCCCAATTGAAATGCAAATTAACATATACAGATCACACATATTATCAACACTTCATTTGCCTAATTTATCACATCTTGAGCTTGTTAAAATCTAGTTATACCGAGTTATGATCTTTAAGATTGTTAACAAATATTTATCCCTGTTACTGTTATCCATTTAATCATTCCTTAGGAACCAAACTCTTTAACCACAGAGCTCCACGTATTCCAATAACTGCTTTTTTATCTTCACTAAATCAAAGAATATTTTACATTCAAACAAAAACAAAATTACCCTGTTATATATTTAAAATTCTTCAGTGTATACATAAAAAAAGAATACAGAAGAAATGGATATTTGGGAATGGGAGAATCTTACCTCTTTCACTACCCTATAATTATAGCTACTAGTACTTTCCGGTTTAGAAGATTTGCTGCGACCTTCCTAGGGGACAAATAAGTTCAATACATTAAATGGCTTTTTTAAATCCTGGAGTTCATGAATATACACTTTGAGTATTTTTTTTCTTACCAGAACTTTCCAATATTTACTAAGGCAGATGGAAGTTTTCACAAAATCTTATATATGTATGAAGATTCTTTTCTTCATATATGATCGATTTCTATCCTATCATTAATTATCTAGTAATAGTTATTAAAGGCATCCTCAATGTATGAATGGCCTTTGAAGTTGTGAAGTTAGGCTCAGTTATTATCACTTTTACCTATATTGGAAAAGAAGAAGAGAACTGGGGGACCTCTGGCTAAATCAAAGGCTTAGTAATCAAACTTGGTGGGATTGGAAGATAGGAATAGTTTGGGTCCATATTTCAAAAATAATTTGTTTCAAGCCTTTGAAGACTTAATACGGATCTGCCAATACATTTTATGCAGCAAGAAAGTGCTTATTTCATTAAAATAATAGCAAAAACATTTTTTATCTATTTATTTGTTTTTTGGAAAAAATATATCATACCGTACCGGAAGATCCATTCAACTACATCCAGATTATACAGAAACTAGGACTCTCAAAAATATAATGCAGTGGTACCTCTACCTAAGAACGTCTCTACTTACAAACTTTTCTAGATAAGAACCGGGTGTTCAAGATTTTTTTGCCTCTTCTCAAGAACCATTTTCTACTTACAAACCTGAGCCTCTGAAACTGTAACCGGAAAAGGCAGGGAGAAGCCTCCCTGGTGCCTCTCTAGGAAATTCTTGGGAGGAAACAGGGCCGGAAAAGGCGGGGAGAAGCCTCCATGGGGCCTCTCTAGGAATCTCCTGGGAAGAAACAGGGCTTCCACCCTCCCTGTGGTTTCTCTAATCGCACACATTATTTGCTTTTACATTGATTCCTCTGGGAAAAATTGCTTCTTCTTACAAATTTTTCTACTTAAGAACCTGGTCACGGAACAAATTAAGTTCATAAGCAGAGATACCACTGTACTGTCTATATTATACTGATTCTTAATATTTTTATAGTTATCAAAGTTAGGCTGTGACTAATATTCCAAGCCAGAAAGGCACACTGCAGCTCTTAAGCAGGATTGATAAAAGTTCTTCTTCTTACCTCCTTCTTCTTATGTTCATTTTCTCCTGTTGTCACGTCTGCAGCTTCATCAGGCCCCTGTCCTTTGTATACCCAAAGTTCTGATTTTTCAACAATGGACCTCAGCTGATCCAAATCTTGCTTTATCTGCTTGTAATTATCAATGTCTTGGCTGGTAACAAGGAGTTGAACCTTACATGAATTGAAAATGGTTAGTGGCAATATGCCCTTGCTCTACACATTTCAAAGCAAACAGAGAAGAACACCACACAACTGCATTTACCTGTTTAAAAGCCTGGAGGACTTCTTGCCTCTGACTAAAGTGTCTGAAGAGTAGCTGAAGTGCCCCAGATACTAGTGGAGGGTAGTCATGCATTGTTAGGTGGAGCAAAACTCTTAGGAACGTTCTGCCACCATGATCATCCAAATCTAGTGGTGTATTCTCTTCACTGAAAACACAAAATATAGCCACATTAAAACAAAAGTAAGAACTCTTATTTTTTTATGTAAGCTTAAGGACAACCCAGTTTCCCTGACTGTACTTCATCTGGTGGTTAGGAGAAAAAGAGCACTATAAATTAAAATTGGATACAAAGTCAGGTATTCAATCACCACTAGAAAATGGATGACAGCTTCTTCATTAGAAACTTTCTCCCTTCATACTTCTCTCAACACCAAGCACCTGCATTTAGACTTATATACTGCTTCACAGTGCTTTACAGCCATCTCTAAGCAGTTTACAGAATCAACATATTGCCCCCAACAATCTGGCTCCTCATTTTACCGACCTCGGAAGGATGGAAGGCTGAGTCAACCTTAAGCCTGGTAAGATATGATCTGCCAAACTGCTGGCAGACGGTGATCAGCAGAAGTAGCCTGATCCCCATTCATCATTGTATTCTGTGGTATAGAATATGACCCAACATTGCAGCAAACAATAAAAGATGGTCCTAAACTACAGCATCCTCTTGTTCAGTCTCCCTCTAAAGCTGTTTGCTTTTTTTTTAATTGATGAAGCATATATAACCTCTACTACTTAGATACAAAAATCCCCTGTGTGTATTCTTCTAGTAAAGGAAAGAACAAGATAAGAGAACTGAAGAAAACAGACTAAATCTACAACTGAACTCATTTAAATGTAATGAACTGAAACAACTAAAGGAAAGATCTAAGCATTGGCATGGCCAATATTATTTGTTTGCTTATTAAATGTTTATATCCACCTATACTCAATTTTGTAACTCTGAATGCCTTACAGAATTAAAAAGGAAAAAAAACAGTATAAAGACAACCACACACAAAAAAGAAAAGCCCATTAAAGAGAATAAAATAATTGAAACATAACTTGCAGGAGAGCACTATTCATTTCTTAGAAATTATATTTGTATTAATAAGAAAGGGCTCCTTGATAATGAAGCTGAAAACATCATACAAGAAAAGACTTGAATAAGAACTAGCATAGATACCACAACCTGTGGAATATAAAGGAGAAAACATGGTGTCAGAAGGCCAACGTTCTCCTTTAAAAATCGTTGAATTTCCCAACTTCCTTTCATCCACCTGGAATAGATCTAATATTCTTTTCTCTACTTTTTCCCATTTCTAATTGGTATATCGTATATAAAGTAAAAGTAAAGGTTTCCCCTGTCCAATTGTGACTGACTCTAGGGGGTAGTGCTCATCTTCATAACTTAGCCAAAGGAGCCAACATTGTCCAAAGACATTTCTATGGTCATGTGGCCAGCATGACTAAATGCCATGCCACACGCTGTTAATTTACCACCAAAATGGTACCTACCTATCTATTTGCATCTGCATGTTTTTGAACCGCTAGTTGAGCAGGAGCTGGGGCAAGGACAGGAACGACACTCAGACCCACACATACACACCAAACACACATATCTACAGGTAGTCCTTGACTTATCACCGAGTCCAAAATTTCTGTTGTTAAATGAAGCATTTGTTAAGTGAGTTTGGCCCCATTTTACAACCTTTGTTGTAACAGTTGTTAAGTGAATCAATGGAGTTGATAAGTTAATGACTCAGTAGTTCAGTGATTCTGCCTTCTCCATTGATCTTGCTTGTCAGAAGGTTGCAAAAGGCTCTATGACTTTGGGACACAGCAATGAACCAGCTGCCAAGCATCTGAATTTTGATCACATGAACATGAGAATGTTGCAAAGATCATAACTGTGAAAAACAGTCATAAATCATATTTTAAGTGCCATTATAACTCAGAATGGTCACTAAATGAATTATGGTAAGTCAAAGACTACCTGTACATACATACCCATACCCAGGGGTATGTTCTAACTTAGAAACATAGAAGATTGAGGGCAGAAAAAGACCTCATGGTACATCTAGTCTTCCCTTATACCATTTCCTGCATTTTATCTTAGGATGGATATATGTTTATCCCAGGCATGTTTAAATTCAGTTACTGTGGATTTACCAACCACGTCTGCTGGAAGTTTGTTCCAAGGATCTACTATTCTTTCAAATATTTTACATATATTTGAGAACAAAATAATACAAATTGCCATAGTTTACTTTCCTGCCTCCAAATATCCCTTCTGCTTGTTCTTCAATATTTTCAAAGTCAAGAGCACCTGTAAAGGAAAAACACATATGGTAATGTGGTCTGTGCTGATTTCAGAACAATGAAACAATAATTCAAATCAAGTCACCACTTCTTTCCCTTTCTGTAGAATAAAATAAGTGAATTGTAAGAACCTACACTTAACAAGCAAGGCTGTTTTCTCTGCTACAAAACTGAAAAAAGCATTACATAAATTAAGCAAACAGGTTGCACAGAAATTGCTTAATGGAACAGTTTATACTAAGACAGGGAGGTAGTGGCAGATGATGCTCTATTTTTTTAAAAAAATATATATTTTAAAACATATGCTTGTCATTTTCCCAGTTCAGCAGAAGAGGAATAAGCAACTTGTACATTACCCATCTGTGCTTTCCCCCCAATATCATTCATTCATGAATTAATATATGAAAAGATACTGAGTTTATGGATATACACAGAATATATAAACAGTAGATGTATGGCGAACCTATTGCATTCATGCCAGAGGTGGCACGCAGCACCCTCTCTATGCGCTTGCAAGCTATCATCCTAGTTCAGCTTTGCTATGCATGCACATGCACCTAATGCCACGCGTGCCATAGGTTCACCACCATGGTTCTAGTCCCACTAGAGACTGCAACTCTCAATACCAGCCCAAAGGTACACGAAATTTTAATTTGACCCACATTTACATCTTTTGCAATATACAATATGGTAGCAAATTTCCGTAATTTCTACTTTGCTTAGAAAATATAATGGATGTTACTTTATTTTATTCTGAGCTGCTCTAGTTATTAGTTGCCACAAGAAATAGCCTACAAAGTATTGCTATTTTTACTGAATAAAATTAATATTACATGACATTTTCAGTGTGTTAGACTGGAAAAGAATGTGACAATCTTGTGCTAGACAAAATAAAAATATCCATGCCTGTCATAAAAAAAGTCAGTGGGAAAAAAACTGCCAAAATGTACTTCAAATGTTAATGCAAAACATCAAGATGAAAATGGATATACAGTATTTAAGCTTTTGTGACACAAAATGCACCACCAACAGCCTTAAAACCATCTCATAAATCTTAAAAATAATGGGCCTATACTTTCTCTATTGCCTCTTTTGATGAGTTGAGGGATCTCACTAGAGGGGATACATCATCATCATCGAGAGAGAGAAAACAGTAGATGGTTTCTCATACTCTGTAAGACAACAAAAGATGAAAAATGATTTCTCATACTCTGTAATACAGCAATATGCAAATTACTGACCTGGTACATTTGGCATTTCTTGATTATTGCTCCCTGAAGGTGAATCAGGTGTCTGTGCATTGCTTTCATCAAATTCTCGTTTAAATATACACAGAAGGCATGAGATTCGGTAATCCAATCTCACATTCAGAATAAACTGGAGGGTTCCAACATTTGAACAAAAATGAAAACAATATTAATAATGCAATGTTATCCAGATTGTGTTCCAAGAGACAAATGAGCATAAACATTTGATGGATCTTAGATTTGACACAGTTAACATATCAGCGAACCTTAGCCAGAAACACATGATATAAAAACAAATAACCCCCATTCGGTTAAAGACCTCGGTTAAAGACCTCGGTATACTAATAACAAAAGATTTAAGTGCCAAAGCCCACTGCAACAAAATAGCCAAGAAGGCTTCAAGAGTTGTAAACCATATAAGAATGAATTGACATCAGCAAAACTGTCCATGCCGTGTCATCTTTAGTATACCTGGAGGATTTCAATTATTTTCAGTTTGGTATCCATTACCAGGATGTCTTCTTTCTCGGGTTCCACTTGCTTCACGTTACCTTCCGGGATAGCAGCCAAGGGGGACATAGGCAAGAACCCACCACCTCTGAGTACCACTTGTGTCATGAGCTCTCCAACACCATGGATCGACCTCATCACATTGCTCCCTTCAGAAACAGATAAATACCACAGGAAAATATTTTATATTTGCATATTTATTTGTTTGTTTGTTTATTCCCACAATTAAAGATGGTAAACATACCTAATACTCTTCCCTCCTCCTATTTTTCTGACAACAACAACAGGGACAATTCTATCTGTCTGTCCATAACACTGGGGAGGGGAATTATTGACCCCCTCAGAGAGAGTCCGCAACTTGGGCGTCCCCCTCGATCCACAGCTTACATTAGAGAACCATCTTTCAGCTGTGGCGAGGGGGGCGTTTGCCCAGGTTCGCCTGGTGCACCAGTTGTGGCCCTATGTGGACCGGGACTCACTACTCAGTCACTCATGCCCTCATCACCTCGAGGTTCGACTACTGTAATGCTCTCTACATGGGGCTACCTCTGAAGAATGTTCAGAAACTTCAAATCGTGCAGAATGCAGCTGCGAGAGCAATCATGGGCTTCCCTAGGTATGCACATGTAACACCAACACTCCGCAGTCTGCATTGGTTGCTTATCAGTTTCCGGTCACAATTCAAAGTGTTGGTTATGACTTATAAAGCCCTTCATGGCATCGGACCAGAATATCTCCGGGACCGCCTTCTGCCGCACGAATCCCAGTGACCGGTTAGGTCCCACAGAGTTGGCCTTCTCCGGGTCCCGTCGACTAAACAATGTCGTTTGGCAGGACCCAGGGGAAGAGCCTTCTCTGTGGTGGCCTGGACCCTCTGGAACCAGCTCCCACTGGAGATTAGAATTGCCCCCACCCTCCTTGCCTTTCGTAAACTTCTTAAAACCCACCTCTGCTGTCAGGCTTCGGGGAATTGAGACACCTCCCCCGGGCCTATACAGTTTATGCATGGTATCTATGTGTGTATGTTCTTTGCTTTTTAATACGGGGTTTTTCGTGATTTTAAATTATTAGATTTGTTATATATTGTTTTATTGTTGTTGTGAGCAGCCCGAGTCTACGGACAGGGGCGGCATACATAATAAACAAACAAATAAACAAACAAACAAACAAATAAATACCCGGTGAGATGAGATGAGTTGGGCTAAGAGGAATTGACTGGCCTAAAATCATTCAGTCATCTTTCATATCTAAGGCAGGACTAAAACTCACAGTCTTCTGTTTTCTAGCCTAGACCAAACTGGCTCTCAAACATGACTAAAACTATGCAAAACTAGAGTTGCATAAGGGAAACCTCATCTCACTGTTGTAGAACTTACGTTTGTTCTATACATTTGAAGTATAACAATGCCATCTTTTGTATTATCTAATTATGCACAAAAAGCTGACTCAGATGCTAAAAATAATATTTTTTGCCAACTTTAATAATTTGATATATGCATTGTAAATAAGAAACTGCAGCTATAAAACATCTATTAAAACTTCAATCATTTTAAAGCATTGACCTTTTGTTTCTTTCATAAATTCTCTTTGGGTTTTGTTATACTAGTTCAAGAATCCTAGGGAAGATTGTGTTCAGAAGGGTCCATAGAATGCCACAAAGAAGAGTGGTTTATTTTTACATGGAATTAAATGTACCACTGGCATTTTGCAAGATACTCCCACAAATTGCCATTCAAGGAATGTTGTTTGTTTCTTACTAAAACACATAATTTCAAACTCTCAAGATTGTAACTGCAAGATTTTGTGTCTCATAAACTTACATCTCTGAATAATGCAAACAAAATTAGATTGCATTTGAAGGAAATACTATCCTGATTCTTAATGTGAAGTTATTGTGGACAGCAATGTAATACTGCACCTGTCCTAAAGACATTGCCATCCTCTTATCTGATGGATCAAATGGCTCTCAACATCTCCTCCACTTTTCCTTGCCTATCTTACCTTTACTTTCTTCCCCTTTTGTTGCCTTTGTAACAGGGAAAATAGTTGCAACATGAACACAGTCCAGAATAGCCAAGAGAATTTTTGTTAGTCTTAGAAGATCACAAAAATTATAGAAGCCAAAATATATCAGATTTCGAGCTAAGTTCACAACCTGTTTTTAAAAGAAGGAAAAATAATCAGTTGAACTAGATTTTTCTTTTACAAACACAATATTCTTTTTAAAATTCATAAAATTGCCTGACCAAAGTCAGCCCTGAGAATTCTCTCCTGCCTTTTAATTAATTCTTGACATTCCTTGCCTCAATGAAATTTTATATACTATTGTTATGCTTTTAATATTTTATTACACGCCACCCAGAATTTTTCTGTAAGGGAGATAAGAAGTTCTTAAATCTGACAAATAAATAAATATAGATATAATACACTGCTCAAATAACACATCCTAGATCTGAGTGAATGAAATATTCTCATTGAATACTCCCATTGTTCTGTACAAATGAAATTTATTGTCAGTGTTGCTTCCTAAGTGGGCAGTTTGATTTCCCAGACGTTTGAGTTACTTAGAGTTATATTCTGTTGTTTAAGTGTTCCCTTTATTTTTTTGAGCAGTATATTTGTATGCAAAATGATAAGTTTCTAAATATCCTTCTTCTAAAATACATACCAATGCTATAGTACTGAGTAATCAGTGCCCCTACATGTTTTTCTAGATTTTATACTTCTTATTTTTGAGAGCTGATTTTTTAATTCTAGATAATTTAGGTTCTCTGATGTTGAGGGGGTTGTTTATTAATAGTAAATATATTTTAATACGTGAGGCTACCTCTGAAGAGTGTTTGGAAATTTCAGATCGTGAAGACGCAGCCGCGAGAGCAATCATGGACTTTCCTAGATATGCCCATGTCTCGTCAACACTCCGCAGCCTGCACTGGTTGCTGATTAGTTTCTGGTCACAATTCAAAGTGTTGGTAATGACATATAAAGCCCTACATGGCAGTGGACCAGAATACCTACGGGACCGCCTTCTGCCACATGAATCCCAGTGGCCGATTAGGTCCCACAGAGTCGGCCTTCTCCAGGTCCCGTCAACTAAACAATGTCGTGTGGCGGGACCCAGGGGAAGAGCCTTCTCTGTGGCGGCCCCAGCCCTCTGGAATCAACTCCCCCCAGAGATTCGAACTGCTCCCACCCTCCTCGCCTTTCACAAGACTTTGAAGACTCATTTATGTTGCCAGGCATGGGGAGACTACTGCACCCCCCTCTGACTAATAAGATTTGAGCATGGTATGATTGTGTAGTGTTGATTGTTTTTTAATGATGGTGGGATTTTAATTTTGGTTTTAACTATTAGATTTGTACTATACTGTTATTGTTATTCTTGTTGTGAGCCGCCCCGAGTCCTCGGAAAGGGGCGGCATACAAATCTAATAAATTATAATTATAATTATAATAATTATAATAATTATTTATTTATTTATATAATAAATATAACACCACACAAAGAATAGCAAAATAAAAATTTCATTTTAGCATATCATTACATCTGTCATATGTTTAATTTTTTTTTTTTCATGTTGATTAGATGTTAGGGATTTTTAATGACAAAAATATTTCCTAGTGAGTAAAAACTTCTATGATATCGGAAAACCTTCAGCATTTATAGCAGATGATCAATTTTCTAGGTCTTTTACATGAGGCATGTGGGAGCAAAAAAAGATAATAATTTCTCACATATTTGTCTAAAAGTCTTTCCGGAGAGGCCATTCAGCATCTACATTATGGCTTTTCAGTGCCACATGAAAACCTCCTTGTTCTCTCAGGTATTTTAAGATACATTTATTAGCATACTGAGATGCATGCCATTGTATTTCACTGCTGTTTCAATTGCATAATTATTGCTTTAATTTGTTGGGAAACTTCCCATTCAAGGTAACCTACTGAGGATAGAAAGGTATAAAACTAAGCAAATAGAATAACTTGCTGGAAAACATTTGAAGCTGCCTTTAACTATCGATATTATCTTTTCAGCTGGCGTATGATTTACTAGAGATATCTTTCTCTTCTCTTGTCCTTCATCCTTTTAACCCATTTTGGAATCTGGGTTTTTAATTAATTTTATTTTTGTATGCTGGGCAGTGCTATGCAACTTATTTATGAATAAAAGAAACATAGAAACATAGAAGACTGACGGCAGAAAAAGACCTCATGGTCCATCTAGTCTGCCCTTATACTATTTCCTGTATTTTATCTTACAATGGATATATGTTTATCCCAGGCATGTTTAAATTCAGTTACTGTGGTTTACCAACCACGTCTGCTGGAACTTTGTTCCAAGGATCTACTACTCTTTCAGTAAAATAATATTTTCTCACGTTGCTTTTGATCTTTCCCCCAACTAACTTCAGATTGTGTCCCCTTGTTCTTGTGTTCACTTTCCTATTAAAAACACTTCCCTCCTGAAACTTATTTAACCCTTTAACATATTTAAATGTTTCGATCATGTCCCCCCTTTCCCTTCTGTCCTCCAGACTATACAGATTGAGTTCATTAAGTCTTTCCTGATACGTTTTATGCTTAAGACCTTCCACCATTCTTGCAGCCCGTCTTTGGACCCATTCAATTTTGTCAATATCTTTTTGTAGGTGAGGTCTCCAGAACTGAACACAGTATTCCAAATGTGGTCTCACCAGCGCTCTATATAAGGGGATCACAATCTCCCTCTTCCTGCTTGTTATACCTCTAGCTATGCAGCCAAGCATCCTACTTGAACTGGCAGACTTAAGAAATTAAAATATGTGTTCATGAGCTGACCACTGAGTCACCTATGATTAGCATCATTAATATTTGGTCTTGCTGGGGTGAAATGTCCCCAGTTCACTCTTGCTTGTCGGTCGTCAGAGAGCCGGTCGTGAAGGGAGCGTGAGGCTCTGCCCACCTGCTACCATTCAGGGTTCTTTTATACTCTGCGCATGCACAGAATGCTTTGTGCATGTCAGAGGGTAAAAGAACCCAAATGGTGGCATCTGGGCAAGCAGGCGGAACCTTGTGCTCCTTTTGCGATCGGCTCTCTGACGACCAACAGGCACAAGCAAACCAGGAAAATTTTCACCCCTAGGTCTTGCAGCTCATCTTCATGAATAAAACATTTACCTCGAAGGTGAGTTTATTTTTTTCTTTATCAGAAAATGGGAATCTTTGGCAAACAACATCTCTTAAATATTCCTCCACAAACTCCATAGTTTGAGCAAACCTCTCCTTGATTTCGTCTTTGGAAGTTCCACTGCTGTCGTAGCTAAACAACAAGAAAAAACAAGAAAAAAGTGACAACTTTTTAAAAAAAATCCTGCCTCCTTTTTTTTTATTTATTTATTTATTTATTTATTTATTTACTTACTTACTTACTTACTTACTTACTTACTTACTTACTTACTTACTTACTTACTTACTTACTTATTACTTAGATTTGTATGCCGCCCCTCTCATATTTTTTTTCCTTTGGAAAAAAAATATGTACAAGAAATTTATTACTTGATTTAGATTAACACTAAACACTTTATGAAAAAATAGGTAGCCCCCAACTTACAACAGTTCATTTAGTGACTATTCAGACTTACAAAGGCATTTGAAAAAAGTGTCTTATGACCATTTTTCACATTTACGACCGTTGCAGTGTTGCCATAGTCGTGTGATCAAAATTCAGATTCTAGGCACCTGGTTCATATTTATGATGGTTGCAGTGTCCCAAAGTCATGTGATCCTTTTCTGCAATCTTCTGACAAGCAAAGTCAATAGGGTAGCTAGATTCATTTAACAACTGTGTTGCTAACATAACACCTGCAGTGATTCACTAAACAGCTATGGCAAGAAAGGTTGTAAAATGGGGCAAAACTCACTTAGCAAATGTCTTACCTAGCAACATAAATTTTGGGCTCAACTGTGGTAGTAAGTCAACCACAATTTTATAAATTTGTACAATTGCAGGTTCTCACTCAATTAGTTGTGTGTATGTGTTTATTGCATTACAAAAGCACAGCCTTGGAGTCCAAATATTTACAGAATGTTTTGCACAATTTTATAAGTTGTATAGAATTTGACAAGTGATACTGGAAATTCTTACCAGAAGGAATACAGTTGCCACTTTTTTCAACTAACCAATTTTACTAAAAGGCATCAAAATTTGTGAACTGAGAAAGATGTTGCTAGGTATTTTCTATTTTTTGTGTGTGTGTTTTTGCTACAACAGGCTAACATAGCAATTCTCCTACAATAGAATTCCTTAACAGTTAGAGTCACTTGTTGGTCAACATGGATGTGCAACATCAGTCGACAAAATGAAGCTCTCAAGTCCTAAGGCAAATTTTCATCTGACATGCAACGAAGAATAAGGTCTACATCCAAGGATTTAAGGTCACCATGCTTCATTTAGATCAGAGATGTCAAACTCAAGGCCCGCGGGCCAGATTTGGCGCTCAGGATACTTAGTTTAGTTTAGTTTATTTAGATTTATATGCCGCCCCTCTCCGAAGACTCGGGGCGGCTAACAACAATAAAAAACAATATAACAAATCTAATATTAAAAAGTAATCTAAAAAACCCCATTTAAGAGACCAATCATACCAACAAACATACCATGTATAAATTCTACAAGCCTATGGGGAAGGGAGAAAAAAATTTCAATTCCCCCATGCCTGACAACAGAGGTGGGTTTTAAGGAGCTTGCGAAAGGCAAGGAAGGTGGGGGCAACTCTGATATCTGGGGGGAGCTGGTTCCAGAGGGTCGGGGCCACCACAGAGAAGGCTCTTCTCCTGGGTCCCGCCAAATGACATTGTTTAGTCGACGGGACCCGGAGAAGGCCAACTCTGTGGGACCTAACCGGTCGCTGGGATTTGTGCGGCAGGAGGTGGTCCCGGAGATATTCTGGTCCGGTGCCATGAAGGGCTTTATAGGTCATAACCAACACTTTGAATTGTGACCGGAAACTGATCAGCAATCAATGCAGACTGTGGAGTGTTGGAGTAACATGGGCATATTTAGGGAAGCCCATGATTGCTCTCGCAGCTGCATTCTGCACGATCTGAAGTTTCCGAACACTTTTCAAAGGTAGCCCCATGTAGAGAGCATTACAGTAGTCGAGCCTCGAGGTGATGAGGGCATGAGTGACTGTGAGCAGTGAGTCCCGGTCCAGATAGGGCCGCAACTGGTTCACCAGGCGAACCTGGGCAAACGCCCCCCTCGCCACAGCTGAAAGATGTTTCTCTAATGTGAGCTGTGGATCGAGGAGGACGCCCAAGTTGCGGACCCTCTCTGAGGGGGTCAGTAATTCCCCCCCCAGGGTCATGGACGGACAGATGGCATTGTCCTTGGGAGGCAGAACCCACAGCCACTCCGTCTTATCCGGGTTGAGCTTGAGTCTGTTGACACCCACAGGGCTGCCCTCTAAATATCAAAGGACTGGCCTGTAGTACCTCTACCAGTGAAAATGGAGTTTGTAAAGGCCACATGTGGACCTCCCAAGCTGTTTTTGCTGGCAGAGGATTGCAGGAGGCTATCACAGCCAGAAACGGAGCTCGGGAGCCTTTTTTTGGGGGGGGGAGCACTCGGGCCACCACAGGTGCCTCTGATATGAGTCATGTTGAATTGGCCATTCTCACCCTGGCCACCTCCACCCCCATGATCAAACACAACCCTGTTGCAGCTCTCAATGAAATTGAGTTTGATACCCCTGATTTAGAGAATCATTACTCACTCATCAATTGCTATTTCAGATGGTATCTCTGACCATAGTCGGGCATATTTGACTGGCGTCACTTGTTCTTGTGGATCTCGGTCAACATGCATGTGCAACATCAGTCGACAAAATGAAGCTCTCAAGTCGTAAGGCAAATTCTCATCCGACATGCAGCGAAGAATAAGGTCTACATCCAACTGCCCAGATATTTCGTTTATAGCTAAATACTGGCGATCAAGGCACATCCGAGCAAAAAGATTCAGCTGGTACCTTGTAAAGCAGAAGAAAAATTAGGAAAGCATCATTTTACCTGAGAGACTGAAAAATTGTTATCATCACAATGCAATTCACATTAAGGACATTATAATAAAATTAATGAAGCAGAAAAGATGGCAAGCACAACAGTTCAGGGACCTCCTTCTGCTGCACAAATCCCAGCGACCAATTAGGTCCCACAGAGTGGGTCTTCTCCGGGTCCCGTCAACTAAACAATGTCGCTTGGCAGGACCCAGGGGAAGAGCCTTCTCTGTGGCGGCCCCAACCCTCTGGAACCAACTCCCCCCTGAGATTAGAATTGCTCCCACCCTCCTTGCCTTTCGTAAGCTTCTTAAAACCCACCTCTGCCGCCAGGCATGGGGGAATTGAGATACTCTTTCCCCCTAGGCCTTTACAATTTTATGCATGGTATGTCTGTATGTATGTTTGGTTTTACAATAGGGGTTTTTAACTGTTTATATTGGATTGTCATATGTTGTTTACTACTGTTGTTAGCCGCCCCGAGTCTGCAGAGAGGGGCGGCATACAAATCCAATCCAACCCAATCCAATCAAATCAGTTGTAATGAAGTAAGAGGTCTCACTCTCCATCACCAAAAGCTTGGGGTACAATGATAGCAGAGTGGCGGACATTTGGATCTTAGGGATGGAATTTCATTCTAAAGGACAATCACCGCTACAGAGAAGGTACACTTAACATGATAAGATATGTATTCTGATGTGAAAAATGGGAAATACATTTTATGGATTATAAAAATATATTTTAGAAATTAATCAGATTTTTAAAAATAGAGGATAAATGAAACTGTAAATTGAGTTAACAAATATTCATACTTCAAGACCCCATTCCCTATTTAATTAAATTCGGAATTCTGCCACGAAACTGGAAACTGCAACAGCTAATATTTTACATAAACTGGATCATGTACCAAACATATATTGTAAGTGTCCCAACATCTGATTTCAAACTTGTGGACACTCCCTGATTACAGGACATGGAAATCATCAAACATAAAGGGAAGCATTCAAGTGAGGCTATAATGATGGCAGGTTCTCATTAAATTAGATCTCATTGTGTATATTACATTACACAAACACAGCCTTGGAATCCAAACTACTTACAAAATGTTTTGAATAACACTACCATATAGCCAAATATTTTTGAAAAATAAATCAGATTGACGAATGTTATTTTCATCTACAAGAACATCCTCTAAAGAAGAAAATAACAGATCTATATTTTAGAAAATAAAGAAGGATTTTCATGGTGACAGCTGATTTTCCCAATCCTTTCAGCTATTTGTAACTTAGAAGCAGCAGTATAACATTACTCTCAGTACATTGTCACAGCATGAAGCAGAATGACTTTATCAGTACTCTATGAAGTTGTTGTCACCACAACTTCTTTCCTATATCCAAATATTTAGAGATTCTCAGTGATCCAGGTCATGGCTGTCCCAAAGGTGTTTTTTCAAGAGGCAAGTGGACCTTTTGGTTTTTTCTTTGAAGACAATTCACTTCTCATCCAAGAGCTAAAGTCCAGTTGTCTCTTGAAAAAACACCTTTGGGACTATATCCAAATAGTTCCAAAATGAAAACGCTTTGGTAGCTGGCATTTAAAATTAATTATGAATATTAGAGCTCAAATCATAAGAATAGGACATTTAATAAAATTACAAACAGCTCCAGTGTACACATTTCAGGTTATGCTGCCAAAGCCAAGGATGTCATGTTAACCTGTAGTAGCTTAGGACATCTCGGTCTTCCTTCTGTCCTTCTTTGGCATCTTGTGCCAGCTCTCGGATACTCTTACTGCGGACCTCTTTGCTGCTGTCTCGCCAGAATAACCAGACTTCTTCTTCGTCCTCACCAACCTCCAGTGAGTTTTCTCCAGATGATAACTCCTCAAACTCAAAACGAGATAGGACGAGTCTGAAGAATTGTGCAAGAATGAAGAACAGTTATTTGTATTTCTACCTTCAGGGATATATGAGTGGATTTCCTTTAGATTTCCAAACCTGATGTAACATCGCACCTTTCAAGGTAGTCCTCATCAACATACCACCATTCATTTAATGACTGTCTGAAGATACAAAGGCACTGGAAAACAGTGACTTACAGCCAATCCTTACACTTTCAACCACTACAGCATCCTCACAGTCACTTGATCAAAATTCTGGGGCTGGACAACCAGCTGATGGTTGCAGTATTCCAGAGTCTTAGTATCCCCATTTGAAATCTTCCCAGCCAGTTTTTGATAAGCAAAGTCAATAGGGAAAGCCAGTTCATTTAACAACTACATGAGTCGTTTAACAACGGCAGTGAGTCTCAACCACCCTGGCAAAAAAAAAAAAAGCATGACTCATTCAACAAGGGCTTTGCTTAGCAAGGGAAATTATGGTCCCAAATGTGGTTATATGTTGAGGATTGCCTGAACTTATGTAACAAATCATACATTTTACAATATTGGGTCTTACTGATTGTTTGAAAATTTATTTTATTTAGATATTGTCTAGTTCTAGGTTTATAAAACTTAGAAAATCTAAAAAGCACCCATGCTGTTGCTATAACTAATTCCTACTCTTTGTTATAGTTATCTTCTTTCTAAAATGAAGAAATCTATTTTAAAATGTCTAAACTTACTTAGTCTCAATAAGTATGTCAGCATTTGCTGGATTTAATACAGCTTTACAAATCAGCTCCTGGGTGACCGGAATAGATTTGTTCATAGACACACAAAGGTCCGAAAGATAGTCCAAGAATCTATTCAGAGAAGAAAACAAAGTCTATAAAATGGGCACAATATTCCAGATCCCACTGAACTATATTATAAACAACATGCTAAAGATTTGTAGAAATATATTTGTGGCTTCATAATGCATAATTCAATTATAAGTCTTTGATCTGATCTAAATGGAGTTCATAAAATCATCTACCACAATGTCCTACCTGTCAATGAATACTTCAGCTTCAACCACAACAATACATGAGCACAGAATAGATTCAAACTCAATGTAAACCAGTCGACGGCAGAAAATACAACTTCAGCAACAGACTGACCAATGCCTGGTATGCAGTACCTGACTCTGTGGTTTCTTCCCCAAATTCCCAAAACTTTAACCTTAGATTATCCACAGTTGACCTCACCCCATTCCTAAGAGGTCTGTAAGGGTCGTGCATAAGCTCACCATTGTGCCTACCATCCCTATTCTACTGTCCTCATTTATCTGTATTTACTTTGTTTATGTTTATACTAATACCTACTATCTTGTATATCCTTTGACTAAATAAATAAATAAATAAATAAATAAATAAATACATACATACATACATTAATTAATTAATTAATAAAAAAGTAAGTTACATATCCCTTTAGCTGATTTACCATTTTTGATCATCTAAACAGCTCCTTTTAAAAATCTTTAAATTTTAAAAATTGCTAAGACTCTCACAGAATCAAGAGTAGAGTATATACAGTATGTGCAATTTCAGGTTGTTAGACAGAATGAGAACATTCTCTGCCATTTACCCAAAGAAACACTGGCTTGCTTTAATTCACTGTCCTCAGAGAGGGGCAGCATATCAATCAATCAATCAGATGGATAGATAGATAGATAGATAGATGGATGGATGGATGGATGGATGGATGGATGGATGGATGGATGGATAGATAGATAGATAGATAGATAGATAGGCAGGCATCCATTTTCAAATAGCAGCAAATTCCATTTCAATAAGCTATACTAATCCATAATAATATAAAGTGGAATAGAACTAAAAATAAAATAAATTCCATCAAAATGTGAAACCACAGGGGTTGACGCAGAAAACAGGTGTTTGGATAACCTGTTCAACATCTTGGGAATTATTAGAAGTCTAGTGATTAGGAGGGATATCACAGTACAATATTAGGATAAGACAGAAAGAAATGGCAAATATATACAGTAAACTCCAAACTGCTATTAGCCGTATGGCTATCTGACCCACAATTAAAGTGTTTGTGCATCCTCTATTTAAAAAAAAACAAAACAGGAAAAATTTACCTGGGTTCTCTGTTTTTTCTTACAAGGCTAACAAAGGTATCAATCTCAGCAGCTGTGATGTGTTTCTCCAACAGTTTGCGATTGTTATGGAGCAAAGCTGTTATAGTGTCTTCAGCTAAGACATCATAGCCAATTTGTTTCTGCATGAAGCCAAACTGCTTGGCTATATATTCCTGGCAAAGTATTAAAAGGGGGAGGGTGAAAGAAAACAAATGCTAATTCCACTATAACATTTATTTTTATAGATTCAAAGAAGTTATTTATTGTTCTTAATCAAAGAAGACTTAATCAGCCTTATTCCTAAGACTGAACCAGGTGTTCAGTCCTGATTTTTGGTCCAACTACTATTCAAATTAAATCATAGTTTATCCACTTTGCATTAAGCAACTGACAATTATTTTCCATTTAAATAGGCGGTCCAAATATTAGATGATGGAAGTCTGCAAGTTGAAGATCCACTCAGGATGATGGAATGATTCCACATTTATTCAATCCAAAGTAAAAAGTTCTTCAATTAGAAAATAAAAATCAGGTGCAGTTATAGGATGGGATGCATTTGGCATGATGTAGCATTGCTTAGTTCTTGTGAAAAAGGGTCCTATGATTTTTGTTGTACACAAACAGAAAATAAGCAAGCAGCATGGCATAGCTGGGTAAAAGCAGAAGTATAAACTCCAAATCATGGCAGTATCTCTGCTCAGAATCTACATCAAGTACTTCATCCAATCCTAGGAATTTAAGTAAGGTTCAGAGAAATAACAGGCATATATAATAGCACTGGGAATAAAAGAGATTGAAGAAGTTAGGAGGGAGGATGTCATAGCATTCTTCATACATGGAAGGATGTCACACAATTAAAGGTCACCACCTTGTTTTTTCTCATTCCAGATTGTAAAATACATATCATGGTCAAGTTAGCAGAAAGATATGTGGTGATAAGTAAGAACTATTCTTCCTAACAATAAGAAAATTCTGTGTTACAAACACAGACGGTTGTGGTTAGCTCTGGCCCAGCTCCTGCCCCAAGGACTGTGGATGTTGGGGAGACATCCACATGCTGCAGGCCTGTTTTTCCCCCGGTGGAATCTGCTGATGAGGCTCCTCTGACCAAGAAGACATGAGTGACAGGGAGGAGAGTGTGGCAGACAGCTCAGAAGGAGATCAATTATCTAGCTCCTCCTTGTATTCAGAATAAGAGTTAATGATACAGCCACGCATGCGGAGAGCGATGCATAGGCAGCAACGACTGAGAGATTATTATCAAAGAAAATGAGGCCAGCTGTGGTTGGGGGGGGCTGTGGTAATTAGCGAGGCTGCTATAAATAGCAGCCTGTGGGTTTGGCCATTGAGGATTATCTGATCGTTGTGTTTCGTGCCTGCCTTGCTGACTTCGACCTCTGTGTGCTGATTCTTCTCCGCTTTGAAACTAAACCAGAGCAAGGACTGTGAATTGCCTCACAGCTGCAAGCTAAGTATCTCAGAACTGATAAGGGACTTGTACAAATTACCAGTTTGTTTGGAGTCGAGTGCTCTTTGCTATACAAAAAGAGTGCTTAGTTTATTTGAATTTTCTGTATAAAGAACATTGTTTTGAATTTTCAAACGTGTGTGTGTGTGTCTGAAATTTGTATCTGTGAATTTTCAGGAGGATTCTACCAGAGAGCTCAACAGAACACAGACCAAGAAGGGTACTGGACTCATCTTTGTTAAATGAATTAAAGAAGAGGCAAGTACTCTCTTAAGGATGCTCTCATTTGGAGTTCTACATACAGCAGGTGCTTGGACTTAAGCGTTCTAAAAATGGTCTCTTCCCAACTCAGTGATTACGATTCTTGTCAAAAACAAAAAAGTGGTTTGCCATGGCCATCTCCTTTCTCAATCTACTGGTGATTTGGTCCATCCAAAAGCATTTCTGTTATGTTTATTTTATTTTTTTCAGATCAGCTAAGGCTACCTAGGTTCTGCAACCTGGTAAGCTTAAATTCTTTCAAATTTTACTCACTTGATTTTTCCTGTAATCTTGTTGGGAATGTCTTAATACTCTGTAACAGAGCCGGCAGATATGTCTGAAAGGAGCATGCCGCTGATCTCCGAGTTCCTCCAATCTCAGCATCGGCCCATCTCCACAGTCAGTAAATGGTGCTTGCAATAACTTGAAAATCTGGAGCATTGTTTGAGAAGGGAAGAAATTACTTTTCCTGTCATCACAGTCAGAAATGTGTATAAGCTCTTAGTAATTACAGGAGTTGTGTATTCTACCTGCTTTAGTATATTTTGCTCTCTCATTAGTTTTTGCCGTTCGCGGTTTGGCTTTGAGAACATGACTTCAAGTACATCTTGGCCAGAATTTGTTCCGCCGGTAACAAAATAGACCAAATCTTCCAGCAACTTTGTAACAGACCTAGAAATATATATGTATATATATAAATTTTAAAGACAATCTAGTTCTTAGTCCAAAATTAAATGCCAGCATGTCCCACACAATAATGCATTCTGTAACTCTATTCAGTTATGAAGACATTAAGAATTTTTAACTATATTTAATTTTATTTATTTATTTATTTAATTTTAATTAATTATTACTGTATTAAGACTAGTAATCCAAAACCAGTCTCAAAAATTCTTAAGATTCTTTGAAAAAAATATTTCAGAAGTGCAAATCCAAGATGATTTTGGCAATGTTTTCTATCGCCTAAACTAATGTAGGATTTTCAATCTGGTTGTCATCTATGTTGTAGTATTGATCTGCTCTCACAAAATTACTGATGCAAACATGAAGATTTTATAAATTTGTTTTATTTGTTTTAGCTATTTTTATTTCATTTTGCAAATACTTATGGGGGCATTGAAGGTTTTATATTGATGCTGCAAAAATGGATATAAAAGCTGTATTTCTTGAATGGTAGTTCTCTTTTAAAAAAAACTGGATTATGTCCCTCTTACCTCCTTTCATTCTGAGTTACTGTTCCTTTCTCTAATTTGCCAGCGATGGAGCCCAATACTTTGCTTGCATCATTTGCAAAATCCAAATCTCGAACTTCGGCAGGAGAAACTGGTACCACGGCAAAAGCTTCTTTGTCCTCTTTTACAGGAGAGGTGCCAATCTTTTAAAAAGAGGTAATTTTAGTACTTACGGTAAGAACAAAAAAATAATGGTGGTAAGAAATGCATTAGAGCAAGGGTGTCAAACTCGATTTCTCTGAGTGATGCATCAGGTTTGTGTTTGATCTGGGGGCTTGGGAGGTGTGGCTAGGGTGCATTGCCATATCACACAGCCTTCTTGAGCTCCTGTTTTGCTGGCATAGGGCTGCAGGAGGTCGGCACAGCCGAAAACAGAGCCTAACAGAGCTACCTATTGTTGTGTTTGGGCCTGGGCCAGCTGTTGCCCCCACAGATGGGGGAGCCGCGGCACACAGTGACTATGAAAGCCTGGCTGACAGCCAGGATGATGCAGCTGACAGCCAGGAAGATGTAGCCAGCAGTCAGGAAGATGGGGCAGAGAGCCAGGACAAATTGGCAGACAGTTCAGGGGAAGGGGCTGGCAATTCGTCAGACAGTTTATCTTCTCTCAGCTCGTCTGCAGGACAATACATCAATTTACGCAGCTGTAGGGCCTTACAAAGAAGGGATCGCTTTAAGAAGTAGCATAAGCACACCTGGGCTGGGTGTGGTTCCCTTAATGAGGGCTAACAGCATAAAAAGGGAATGGGGCCAAGGCAAACTGTGGCTGATTATCTGGGTGGTTTGGGTGGCGTCGTTTGTTCCTGCTCTGAAGTTCCTGCTCGTGGATTGTACTTCAGCGTTGTGGGAGTTGAAAGCCCTGGGACAAGCTGCTGCTTTTGTGCTGTGAATATTCAGGGACTCTTGGACTATTTCTGCTCCGTGAGTTTTGTATGGGTTGGCTTTTCACTGAACTTTGTAGCTGACTGAATTTTGCAATGAATCCTCTTTGTTTCTCCTGAAAGTAAGGACCATTTGCTTTAGACTTTTTTCTTTGCTGATTAACTATCCACGTGTGTGTTTGACCTTCTTTTCTAGACCATTAATCATTGCTTGAGGCCGGTCAGGCAGAACACCTATTGCCCTCTAAAACTCAATTGTTGCTAGCAGAGACACTGCGGGCCAGTCCTTTCTTGTTTCCAGGGCGGCCCCATGGGCCAGATCTAAGTACCCCATGTTCTGAATCAAGCCCAGAGGCCTTGAGTTTGACACTCCTGCATTCGATAAATAGTAGTTGAAATTTTAATAGGAAACCATAGTGTACAATTCAATTTATTTTTTATAAGATGTACATGAAACCCATATCTTAAGTATTTCAATTATTTATTTACGAAAGTTGTGCCAGTATGCATCAGATACATTCATAAATGCCAGGTTTATGGAAAAGGAGTTCTCCTATTTGTCATAAGCAATAATCATAACTCTACAAAACTAACAAACAAAAATAATAGATTTTAGGCTGTTATCTTAAGAGGGATGTTTGCCAAGTACATCAGTCCAAAAAGCTAGTAATCAGCACAGGGTTTGTTTAATCAGTACAGGATCAGTACAAATATGGTCACTTACACCTTGGCCAATTGGACTTTTAAAACAAGCTCTACATGGAAGTACCTTGAAAACTATCCAGAAGTTTCAATTTGTCTGAATGCAGCAATGCTGATAATTATAGGCGCATTCCATTATGCTCTTGTAATGCCTGTATTGATTCTCAATAGGCTTCCACATGCAATTCAGGGTGCCGATTATTACCTTTAAAGCCTCATGTGGAATAAGGCTGTACTATCTGAGGGATCCCATTCTCATAAGAACATGGATGCACCCTGCAGGCTTCCATGGGGAGAGTGTGATCCACGTTTCTTCTTTTAAATCTTGTCATCTTATGGGACCCAATAAGTGTGCCTTTTCTGCAGCTGTACCTGTTCTCTAGAATAATCTCTCCCTCTACAGGTGAGAGCCAACCGTCCCGTCCCCCAAACTCTTCCTACCTTTAGAGAGGTTCTTAAAACCTGGTTCCTCTCCCAGGCATTGGGGGCAGAGAAGTGAGAATCCCCTTGTGGTTCTTCAGTTATATGATTTGTCAGTAATTTGTTTTTAGATCACTGTCAGTAATTTGTTTTTAGTTCACTGTTACTTCTCCCCCGTTATAAAATTGATGGGTCCTTGGGGCACTCTGACTTCGGTTGTGTTCTTGCAGATGTTTCATTATCTAAGCCGCCCTGAGACCTTCGGGATTGGGCGGCATAGAAGTCTAAATGGATGGATGGATGGATGGATGGATGGACGGACGGACGGACGGACGGACGGACAGACAGACAGACAGACAGACAGACAGACAGACAGATAGATAAATCTGGTTTGGGTGATGAATCATCTGCAAGAAAACAACCCAGCTCAGAAAGCATCAAGGGCCCTTAATGTCAACTCTGATATCCTGATATCAACCTTGAGCTACAAATATTCGCCTTCATTGGTAAGTCAAATTTGTAATCTGAGACTTGCTAGTTTTGTTCTCTAAACAGTTCCTTGCAGGACTTACTTTAAGCATCACAGGTTTTTCTTCTTCTTTATCAATCGGGATATTTGTGCTGTGGACCCAGGTATTTGTACATAGATGTCTAAGCCTGACATAGGAGTTCCTGAAAAGACCAAATACCATTTACATTAAAGAGATTCCAGATGCACAAATTCAAGATGTTTGTGAAAAACAAAACAAATAAAATGAACTTTTCAAACAATTATTTTTATGGCATGGTAGTGAATGATATTCAGTGAATATCATTAGTGAATGAAGCTGAATTGAAACAACCGGGCATTTTACATTAAAATGCATCTTTTAAACTAAATTTGAAGAGTAAAAAAAAAATAAGATGGAATATCTGTCCCAGTTAATATTGTCAGCATCTGTCTAAATCTGAAATCACTGATAAAGTTGCAGATTTAAAATTGCTTCTGGAACATCTTACTTCTGCTTTTTAAGCATCATTCCACTTTTTAAGGGTTCATTCAACTGCCCAGTTCCTACCATGGATTAATGGATTAATGTTTCATTTCTACCTGCTCTGAACACAAAATCACATAAAATGATGTTTTAAGTACAAAACTGCTGATTCAAGCATGAAATGAAGTAATTTGAGATTAGAAAGAACTGTTTCAAACATTAGCAGTTAGAAACTGTTCAAAAAATTTCATTTCAACACCAATGAAATGTTGCACTTAAAACATTTTGAAATGAAATTAGTTTAGCATCCCTTATATCTTTGAATGTTCAGACCTCTTGCCCCGATGTCACTTGTTTATTTACTAAGAGTCAGACTAGATTCAGAACTCTTAATGTACTTTGGTGACCAAAATCTACATATATTTCCGGTAGGGAAACAATTCCTTAGGAATACCTGGGAACAGAATAATTTTTAATGAATTGCTTTGGCTCAACTGCAGTTCCTTTCCTGATGATGCTACTAAATGATTTCTCATTGGATGATATAAAACACAAAGTCAGTCTGTCCTTCACCTGTCCAACATAATTCTGTTATTTAACATTTACAACATAGCATCCATAGACTCTCTCTGTTAATAAGGGAAGGCTTTATTAATAGAGAGAGGGCTCACTGAAGGTCACAAACCTTCCTGAAGTTCATAGAATATGGTTAACTTAATCTTTTGTAGCTTCTTCTCTGGTAATATTGTACTTTTAACTACAGCATACAAAACATTTGCTAGACAAATTCTTGAATAAAGCTCATCTATCTGGAAACCACACTACATATTGGACATTGATACAATTGAAAATGTCCAGAGTTATTTCACAAGAGTCCTCCACTTTTTGCAACAGAATACCTTATGCCACCAGACTTGAAATTTTGGGCATAGACAATTTAGAACTGCACCGCCTTAGGTCTGACCTAAGAGTAGTATATAAAATTATCTGCTATAATGTCCTACCTGTCAATGAGTATTTCAGCTTCAACTGCAACAATACATGAGCACTAAATAGATACAACCTTAAGGTAAACTCAATTGCAGAAAATATGACTTAATCAACAGATTGGTCAATGCCTGGAACACACTACCAGACTCTGTGGTTTCTTCCCCAAATCCCCAAAACTTTAACCTTATATTTTCTACTGTTGACCTCATCTCATTCTTAAGAGGTCTGTAAGGGGTATGCATAAGTGCACCCACGTACCTGCCATCCCTGTCCTAATATTCCCATGTACTCAGAATCATCTCATTGGAGCAGAGTACCTCACAGAGTTGGCCTTCTCTGGGTCCCGTCGACTAAACAATGTCATTTGGCGGGCCCCAGGGCAAGAGCCTTCTCTGTGGCGGCCCCGGCCCTTTGGAATCAACTCCTCCCGGAGATTAGAATTGCCCCCACCCTCCCTGTCTTTCATAAACTACTCAAGACTCACTTATACCACCAGGCATGGGGGAGTTGAGACACCTTTCCCCCAGGCTCTTTTATACTTTGTTTTATGTTTGGTATGAATGTGTTGTTTGGTTTTTTAAATAATGATAGGCTTTTATATGTTTTTTAATATTAGATTTGTTCTACTATAATATTGTTTTTATTATTGTTGTGAGCCGCCCCGAGTCTTCGGAGAGGGGCGGCATACAAATCTAATAAATTATTATTATTATTATTATTATTATTAATTATTATACATGTTTATACTTTTACTCTAATCTTATATATGCTTGACAAATAAACAAACACCAGTTGGCAGTCCTATTCAGTGGTAACCTTCGTGCTTTGGAACACTTTTTCCCTGCAGGTACATTTGGAAATTACATTTCCTTGCATGTTGCAAGGCCTAAGATTATAGGCTCAAGCATTCCTTTGAAGATAAGATGTGGCTAATTTGTTATTATTTTATTGTGGTGATGTTTGATGTTTCTTGCTTTGCTATATATTAAGCTGGAATGAACAGGATGGTTTACAATCTTTTAAAAAATAATCATACAAAGAGAACCATGAGTTGAAATGTATTCAATTTATTTCAACTAAAGTGCTGTTCTCTATAATGATCTGCCTAGGTAAATAATCTCAGTTACAAACACACAGATTTCTTCATTATTTTTAGCATCATACCTTGGGACTAAGCTGTCTCCTCCTCGCAGTGTGGTGGGATCAAGCTCAAAGATGGAAGAAATGTCATTTCCTTCAGGCACAGAGACTAAAGAGTATGCCATCTTCTCTGAAGTATTATGGAGTCCCCTTCTCTCTGCATCTTGGTCAGAATCCAGCTGTGTAAAGAATTTCAAATCAGACAAAATTGCAAAGATTTTTCAGATACAGCAATGAAGTTCTATGCAGAAACTCAATTCTTGGAATTCACACTTCCAATTCAAGCGTAGACGTAGAGACTGTCATGCTACATATCAAGGGATAATGGATGGAAACTGAACAAGGAGAGGTTCAACCTTAAAATAAGGAGAAATTTTTGGAAACTGAACAAGGAGAGGTTCAACCTTAAAATAAGGAGAAATTTTCTGACAGTGAAATAACCAATAAAACAGTTTGCATTCGGAAGCTGTGGGTGCTTCATCAATGGAAGCTTTCAAGAAGAGACTGGACTGCTACCTGTCAAAAATGGTATAGGGTCCACCTACAAGGTCCCTTCTAACTCTGTTAATCTATAATCATTAACTCTCAGCAGTATTGGGTTCCGACCAATACACTTGATGCCATAGCACCGGTAGTGAAAATGGAGCTGCGCACGCAGCTCCAGGTGACCGACAGGTGTGTGTGCACACCCACATGAGATTTGGCTTCTGAACATGCACAGAAATCCAAGTTACACATGAGATTTCACTGATTTTCAGAGGTTTTTTGCTTTAGCGCAACAAAAAGATGCCAAAAACCAGCAAAATCTCGTGCGCATGCACTTCCTCACATGAGATTTGGCTTCCTGCCCATGAACAGAAGCCAAATCTCACAGGGCAGGTGTGCGTGCCCACTGGTCACCCAGTGCTGCATGTGCAACCACACCGGTGATGAGGAACCCTTGCCTGTGTCAGCGCTCCAATTAGCGCTGTTGGAGACTTTGGTCTACCAGCCTTGGTCTCAGGATTTAATCAATCTTTTACTAAAGCTACTATCAAGTTCAGTTACTTGTAAAATCTTGACTAAGTTCATATATTGTCGTAAAGCATAATACATTTTGTTTCTATTTGGCTTCATGAGATAAATGATACTTTTTGTCAGATCTTAGCTTTCGTTACCTTTTTATCACTTTTTGCTTTGAAGTCACAAAGATTGATGAATAATTTTAAGGGTCATTAAGGACAGAAAAGAAAGGAAGCCAGGAGTAAGTTTGGCAATAAAGTACTGTATATTGTATGCATCCATTAACATATTACCATATCATATCTAAGCTAAGTTGCAGTTTGTAAGTGAACAAATAGCATGATTTATTTTACTGTTCTGAAACAAACCATGCTTTATTCACTGATGGTATTTATCTGACGAAACCAAATAGAAACAAAATATATTATGCTTTACAACAATATATGAACTTAGTCAAGATTTTACAAGTAACTGAACTTGATGGTTTTGTCAAGCTCACATGTCTACAAATCATAATAATAATAATTTATTGGATTTGTATGCCGCCCCTCTCCGCAGACTCGGGGCGGCTAACAACAATAATAAACACAACATGTACAATCCAATAATATAAAACAACTAAAAACCCCTATTATAAAACCAAACATACACACAAACATACCATGCATAACTTGTAATGGCCTGGGGGGAAGAGCTATCTCAACTCCCCCATACCTGGCGGTATAAATGAGTCTTGAGTAGTTTACGAAAGACAGGGAGGGTGGGGGCAGTTCTAATCTCCAGGCGGAGTTGGTTCCAGAAGGCCGGGGCCGCCATAGGGAAGGCTCTTCCCCTGGGGCCCGCCAAACGACATTGTTTAGTCGACGGGACCCGGAGAAGGCCAACTCTGTGGGACCTTATCGGTCGCTGGGATTCGTGCGGTAGCAGGCGGTTCCAGAAGTAGTCTGGTCCAAAACTCACTCTGGCTTGATATTGACAGGTACAACAAACCAAAGCTTAAAACATGTGTTTACAGCAATTAAGAAATCACAAAATGATCTAGACTTCAATTTAAAAACATCTAATAGCTTTTAAATAATGGTCAATATTCATTTATATTAATTTTATTGGTAAGTATTTATGTGGCATTATTATTATGGATGCAAATTATATAGTAAACCCAAAGAATCACATTTTAATTAGGAAGCACAGATTTTGGGGAGACAAAATAACAAAGGAAAATATCAAAATTGTATTCTGAAGCGATAATGGTTAGAAAGCTGGATTACAGCACAGCAATAATACATTAAAATCAGGTTTTGTTTTGTTTTTTTACTTATGTGATGATATCTGAAGAACGTTCTATGATAGCACAAAGACAAAATGAATAAGTACAAATGGATCCTCCACACATCATAAGATCATATGGAATATGTCTTCCATATGTCATAAGAGGCTATTCTTAAACCTCTTCATTTTTCATTATTGAATTGCCTGGGGAAAATGCTAACCTCAACCAACCACATGAATTTTCATGCAATTTAATTCAATTAGTACAAAACATAATGAATGGATTAGATGTGTTAAAACTGGAAGCACTTCACCAAAACAAAAGATAGGTGCGCATATCAGCTGTGCTGGATTTTTCCCAGTATTCCTGCCAAACACAGAGCTTGGTACAAAATATATTATTCAAATGAATGACTGAAGTGGAGGGAAGGGAAAAAACAGTCTCCTTTACAAAAAGGAGAAGGACATGTTCTTTGGAAAGAGTATTGGTCATACTTTGCAGCCATCAGTTTAAGTAAACAAAGTTTCTAGAAATACATCTATACACTTAGAATTATTTATACATTTGGACACTCCATAGAATAAATAGTATGAAAAGTTGAAAAACATAAAAATGGAAATAGCAAACCACATTCATACTGTGTTTTTAAAAAAAAATAATTTTTATTGATTTTATAGAATAATTACATAGAACAAACATATAACAGTGCACAGTGCATGTGCCCATCACCTTACAAAACAAGACACCCCCCTTCACCACCACCACCCATACAAGGGGATTCAAAAGTTTTTGATTTTGTTTATCTGTATTTCCTTGGCTCTATCTTGCATTAGATATTACTAAAAGAGTGATTGCAGTTTATTTTTCACATTTACATCACAGATTCTACTCAACATATAATCCTTCACCTTATTCCATCGTACCATCAGCTTCTCCGGTTTGTTTTCATCAAAATTATTTAATCTTATTTCCATAATTTCAAAATGTATGTGGTCCACCATGTACCAGTACCAATTCTGTATTGTCCATTTTGTGGAGTCTTTCCAACCCAATACCACTACTGCTTGAGCACTTTCCAACGCTGCAGATTTTATTTCCTTGAATTCTCCTAATTTTCTTTGTTTAATTAAAATTGCTATTTCTTTTGCAATTATCCAGTTAATATTTAACATTTTGTTAATTTCGTTCTGTACTTCATTCCAGAATGTCTGAATTTCTACACACTCCCAGAACATATGCATAAAGATTCCCTTTTTTTGGCAGCCGTGCCAACAATTACCCTTCTCTTTCCCCTGGAAGTGTGCAAGTTGAGCCGGTGTATAGTACCATTTATGTAAAATTTTCCTTCTCATCTCTTTAACTCTTGTATTTTTAATCTTATATATATATTCTACTCTTTCTTTCATCTCACTTTCATCTATTTGTAAATCATTTTGCCAGCATCTTGTCAAACTTTTTATTACTTCCTCTTCCGCCTGCAATAACATTCTATAAATATTACCGGCTTGGGCTTTTATCTCATTAATCTTTTCTTTTATTATTTTTTCTAAACAATTTTCTTCTCGTAAGAAAGCTTCTTTATTCTCACTTTTATTTAGATATTTGCTTATTGCATTAATCTGCAGCCATTTCTGTTGACCAAGCCACCATTCCAATCGAGTTCTGCTAACTCTTCCATCCTTCTCATATAATTGTTCAATTCTCATTACACCTTTGCTATTTAATACTTTAATAATTCTGCTTAAATTAACACCATCACCTATGTTCAATACATGTAACATTGATAGCTTGGAATTCCTAGTTCCACATTTTCTCTGCCATTTAGACCATATTTCTAAACATGCTTTCAGAGGGTCGATTAAATTACTGATTTGTATTCTACTCCAATTTTTAAATAATAGCTCTTTATTATTTATATTGTTAATTTCCTTTTCTAACTTTACCCACTTCTTTTCCCCCCATAACTGTAATTCCATTAATCTTTCTATTTGAAATGCTTCTCTATATAGTACCAAGCATGGGCACTCCCCCCCCCTCTTTCTCTTGTGCAAACTGCCATTTTTTTCTTATTCTAGGCCTTTTGTTTCCTTCAATCCAAAAGTTTAATTTACTATCCCATTCTCTCAGTTTTGCCCCAGGGAGGGTACCTGGTAAAACTTGAAACAAATACATCATTTTTGGTAATATCATCATTTTAAGGGCTCTGATCTTGGCAATTCTTCCCAACCTTTTCCCCCTCCAATTTTTTATCTGCTTCTGAATTTTTTTCCATATTAAATTATAGTTGGCTGTCGCAATTTTTATCGGATTCTTAAACAACCAGATTCCTAAATATTTCATTTTTTTACATCCTAGTTTCAAACCTGATATTTTTTGTATCTCAATTTGCTCTTTTGGGCCTGTGTTTAAACAAATTATCTCCGATTTCTCTATATTAACCATAAGTCCCGATTGGTCTTTAAATTCCTGGAGCAATATCATTATTCTTTTCATCATTTCAATTGGGGTCTCAGACATCACTATAGCATCATCTGCAAATAAATTTAATTTCAATTCAAATTTTCCTATTTGATAACCTCTCCATTCCTTATCATTTCTAATTTTATTTGCTAAAACCTCAATTGCCATTGCGAATAACATTGGGGATAATGGGCAACCCTGCTTAGTTCCATTCTGAATTTTAATCGTCTCACCACATTCATACTGTTGTCAAGATAACTGCACCAATGTGTCTAACAAAGATTGCTCAATTTGAAGGATACCTTCATACTGTGCCAACTTACTGTAATTTTGCCCTCTTGTGGAGAAAAGCAAATATGGCAATTGACAGAAGATACTTTTCCATGATACCGGTAGGTTTTGTACAATAAATGACCATTTCTTGATTTGATTTATTGTCTGAGAGTCACTGCTTTTTCATTTCAATGGTACTGAGGTATTTTTCTATATGTAGAATTTCCCTTACCATCTAACTTGACTCCTGGTAACCAGTCAAAATTATTTTCTCAGGAAAAGTGCAGTTTACCATTACTATTTTACAGATGTTGCTCAATGTGATGGTTAACCTTTTTTTGCTCGGGTGCCAAAAGGGCATGCGTGCCTGCGATAGTATGCACATATGTGCCTACACCCATAATGGAATGCCTCCCCCCCCATGTATGCATGCACAACCTGTCCTGCGCTCTCCCCTCCGCGCATGCACACAGACCTCACTGAAGCCTCCAGAGCCTATGGGTGGTGAAAAAATGGGCCCAAAACCCCTACCAGAAGTTTGTTTCTGAACTTTTGATAGGCCTGTTGTGCCGTTTTTCATTTCTCCAGGCTTCAAGAGGCTTTCCTGGAGAATGTGAAAATGACTCCACCCCCCCACCCCCGGCCCCGCCCTCTGGAAGGCCAAAAATCAGCTGGGCAGCGTGAACATATGTGCTGGAGCTGACATCGGGCAAGACTTTGCGTGCCCTCAGATAGGGCTTCCTAAGCCACGTGTGGCACCTGTGCCATAGGTTTGCCATCATGGGCCTAGAGATTTCCTGGTGATCATCCATCCAAGTATCAGTAGTATCATAGTACAGTATAATCTTTTATAGCTCTTTTGAAAAGCTGTAGTTAGATTTGGCTACGTTCTGTCACTATGACCAAATTAAAATAATATGTGGGCAAACTTGACCATTTTAACTTCTTCTCAAGAAACATCTACATTGGTTGTCTATTCAATGTTTTCTGGATTTATCAATTAAATGACATGATGATAATTGGCAAGCATTCCATTCACTTTCCTGGAGCTGCCAATCATATTTCCCATGAACAAAGTCCCACTCCACTGGTGGAAAGGGGGGGGGGATATTCATCAATTCCCACCCTCCTTATGGTCCTTTAGTGCAATACTCTTCCTCTCTGGGGCAGTTTTCATGGGATTGCAGAATGGAGTAAAATTAACTAAAAGAAGCAAACATACAAAGAACCTCTTCCTTGCTTTTCATACTTTCCACTAACATTTTCTGTAAGCTTTGACATTTTGTGATGGTAAAGAATCTGAGATGATCCCTCTGAATTAATATTGAAATACCATCTTTATGAACAATACCCCAATGTTTCAACTGGACATTCTTTATCTGAAATACAGTAGCTGTTTCATGCACTCATCAAATGGTACGTAAGTTGACAGATTTATATAGTATTTGGTTTTCAAATGCTTATGCCTCATGGATAGTACTTCTACTTAAAAGAGATAAAATTGGTACTGTATCTCAAAGGTTTGTGCAGATATTTTCCCTGTGTCCCCTGTGTTCTCTTAGCAGAAATAACAAGTTTCAGATACATATCCTGATCACTAAACCCTTTCAAATTCAAGCATATTTTCCAAGGCATCTGAAGGCCAGATAAAGAATACTGGATGGACATGATCAAGGAGAGATTCAAATAAGGAGAAATTGTCTGGCCGTCAGAATGAAACCAATGAAACAGCTTGCTTTCAGAGGTTGTGGAGCCTTTCAAGAAGAGATTGGACTGCCATTTGCCAGAAATGTGTAGGCCACTGATGGCAAACCTATGGCACGGATGCCACAGGTGGCACACAGAGCCATATCAGTTGGCATGCGAGCCGTTGCCCTAGCTCAGCTCTAACGTGCATGTGTGTGCTGGGGAGCTGATTTCTGGCTTGCACAGAGGCTCTAGGAGGGCACTTTTGGCTTCCAGAGAGCCTCTGGGGCAGGTGGGGGAGAGCATTTTTACCCTCCCCTGGCTCCAGGGAAGCCTTTGGAGCCTGGGGAGGGCGAAACACAAGCCTACTAGGCTTACTGGAAGTTGGGAAACAGGCCATTTCCAGCCTCCAGGGACTGGGGGAACCTGTTTTTCGCCCTCCCCTGGCATTGAATTGTGTGTGTGGGGGGGGCACTTATACATGTGCAATAGCGCGCACGCATACTCTTTCAGCACCTGAGGAAAAAAAGGTTTGCCATCACTGGTGTAGGCACTCCTGCTTGGGCAGGGGAAGGGGTTGGACTAGATAACCTACAAGATCTCTTCCAACTCTGCTAATCTGTATGCAATTATCATTGCCCAGTTTTCAATATTCATTAGTCACAATACTTCATATTGTAACAGCATGGTGAATCTTTCCTCTACAATACTTGCAGCCTTGATTTGTCCCCCTGCTTCCCAGTGAATATCATACCAGGAGGAATGTTCAAATTGCTGGAACCAATAGGAACTTGTCCCTGGTTACATCTGGTGGCAGTCTTCTTATAGACTCCCATTAGAAATTGAAAAGCCACACAAAGGCCATAATTATACCAAACTTCAGAGACAGGAGATGGAGCACACAGATTCTATCAACAGCCTTCCTTCCTGTTATCTTAGTAATTTGAACATTGGTCAACACTTTTTAATTAAAGGTTCTCTTCCCTACATTAACTAAAGACTGACATTCCTGGTTATCTTCCATGTAGTCAGAATTTATCTGATGGAACAGAGTCACAAGCAGTAGTAAAAAAAACCACCAACTGGACTTCTCCCATCTCAAAATCTAAATACTGTAGTGAAATATATTTCTAGTATAAATATTACATACTTAGAAAGTTCCATGCTAAGTAAGTAACTCACAAAAATCAAAAACCAGACACCCAAAAAAGTTTGAAAGGAAAGATCTGAGAGATGTAAGATTATTTCAAAAACAGTTATCAGCAAAATTATGCGGGATATGTGAAGAGGTGGACTACACATAATTTAACCAGTTTGTCTACTGCAGATCCGAAAATGTGAGCATATACGCAAACACTCATTTTGCTCACATATCTTCCACACTTCAAACACACACCAATTTCATGTGTCGAGCTTCCAGCACACATTCTCAGGCAGCCGTGGTAAGTAGAGCAGGCGAGGCACAGAAATCAGCTGGGCTGCATGGGTGGGGCAAGCAAGCCAGAGAGATAGATAGGACGGGATATCACCGGGATGGGTGGGCAGGCCAAGCCAGTGGTCCGAACTACCAGTTTGCCCAAACCAGTAAGAACTGGCAGCAGCCCACCTCTGGATATGTGAATATTTCAATTCATTCATACAGGAAAGATGTAACTATTTTTTCCCCCAATATTGGTTAATAGAAGGTGTACCAAGCAATAGTAAAAAAACAGTCACTGGCATAGATTTCAGCACATTTTCACAATTTCTTGCAAATAAATGCCAGTGGTATCATCTTGTGACATTTCCAAATACCACATCAGCTTTTTAATCATTTGTAAATCTTGATGATTACCTAGTAAATGTATCTATAACTTGGAAAATAAGAAATCAGGTTGTTCAGGGGGGGGGGGGAATTCCTAAGGCAATTTCTTGTGATACATACCTCAGCAGCTAAGTAATGTCCAGTAGCAAGATGTTTAAACCGAAAAAGGCTATTCCAATAGCCTGCACCACCACGGCAAGGATCATGTTGTACTACCTATAAAGTAATAATAATTCTTGAGTATTGCCTTTCTGAATAATATTTGTCATTTCTCTTTAAGCAGCTAGGGTTGTCAACAAAATATCCAAAAATAGTAATTTAGAAAAAGAAAAGGAAATAACGAACCAAGATCTTATTTAAATTAGCTACAAAACATTAGCTGGAGAACCAAGTGCACAGTGCAAAGTTTTTGCATTCAGGCTTGCCACATTTTCTACTGTGGGAAAATGGAAAGGGGGATTGTATGGAGTAGGTGATATATGGTAGTCTAAATAACATCCTTTCCAGAAAGTCAAGGCAGCTGTGCCCTGCAGCTGTGATGAAGTGATTGGGAGGCATCTTCAGTTTTGGACTGTGCCTGATTGGATTGTGTGATGGGTTGTGTGATGGACATGTGGATATTGGGGCAGGGACTTGAACTTTTGTTTGGGTAGAGAAAACCCAGATGGGTTTTCCCAGATGTGCAATATGGCATCTTTAATAAAATGGAACTTTGAAAATTTCAAGCCTTGGAGTCTTATTACTTTGGGGGTGTTAGTTGGAACCCTGACACCAAGGGGATAATAGGACTCATACAAATGTTATTTGTAATGTTATATTTCTCTATGGAAAGTATATGTGAAAAATGAGAAAGTATGCTTTCTAAATCAAGGCTATTCAATAGTTGTGCACTGTTCCTTTCAGTGAGGAATGGCAAATTGGTACCCCGTGAATAGTGGAAAACATTACAACTGAAAGACAGCTGGCCGCTGGATCCAGATTGCTAAAAATTCTCTCCAGACCAAGGAGAGATCTTAAAATTATCCATATGTACTCTGGAGAGCGATGGGAATTGTGTGAGTAGATGGGAAAAATTGTCATTTTTGCAGTCTTTGCAAACAGGTGGTGTTATGGTATTCGGCCAAACTCAGAATTCTTAATAGAGCCTTTTATGGATTCAAGATTCAATTAAACCAAACATTTTTAATCACTTTTGAGTTTACACTTTTTTTGTTACTGTTTAATAAAGATGGAAACATTCACAAGGCCAAGTTTGGTTTATTTGCTGGGTGAATTCTTCTTCTTCAATCTGTTTAAAAGAAGTGTTTATTGTCGATGGAGATTCTCAGTCATCGAGTCATGATTGTCCCAAAGGTGCATTTTCAAGGGGCAACTGGACTGTCTGGGGGCGTTTTTTGAAGACATTTCACTTCTCATCCAATAAGCTTCTTCAGTTCTGACTGGATGCAAATAACCAGCTGTCTGCAAAGAATATAAACCATCCAGTCCTCACCATCCAGTAAGAACTGAAGAAGCTTCTTGGATGAGAAGCAAAACGTCTTCACAACGTCCAGAAAGTCCAGTTGCCTTTTGAAAAAGTACCTTTGGGACAGAAAGGTTTATTGAGTGACTCCAGACATATAACATATATATTGATAGGAACACTCATACTATTTATGGGCATGAGGGGGGTGGGGAGCTGTGCTTCCACTTGTTTTCAAAATTTGTCCAGGTTCTACATTAGGCATGGGGAAATTATCTTTACAGAGCTTATTTATATACATTTGTATTTTATAACAATACAATCTTTTTCTATAAAGACTAATACAGTGATTTCTCAAAATATGTCTCAATAAAGAATATATTCTGTAAAAGAAACAAAAACTAAACTAAAATATATGCATGCCAATTTTATTAAATAGTTTGTCTTGCCAAAGTTCACCTTTTATACTGGATTGTTAAAAAGGTGTTCCATTCTCTGCACTACTTTTGAGCTTTTTCGAAGTATATGCTTGGAACAGCTAGTGATTATAGCTGCAATCCCATACACTCTTATTTAGAAGTAAGACTGTTGGCTTTATGAGACACCACTTTTGTTCAAAATCAAATCAACAACATAGTAGTTAAGAAAGCCATCCTAGATAAATAGATGATGGATGGTGGGTGGATGGATGGATGGATAAGATAGGATGGCTTTGTTAACTATTGTGTGGCTGATTTGGTTTTGAAGAAAAGAAGAGACTGCTAATATTACATAAGAGTTGCTGTCATATGGAGTAGAAAGAATTCTATTTGAGCACTATCTTCCCATACATTATAGAGAATTAAATTAGAAGTAGGCAATCTATGATTTCAAGACCATGAACAGGCTCTGAATTACTTTTCTTTTGTAGCCCCAGAATTCAAATTATCTGAAAATGATAACAATTTTTCCTACTAAACAAATAAAATCCACAGATACAGAAGATACAGATCTTCTTGTGTGAAATGGTCTCCTCCTTTGTCCCATCATTGCAGCCCTTTCTATTTCCCCTGAAATTTGTATTGCCCTAAAATGTTGCTCTTTCTTGCTCTACTTGCCATTCCTAATGGGCTGCTTTCAAAGACCTCTTAAAGAAAGTGTGTAAAATAATAAAAGGGTGGATTTCTTTTTAACACACCATATAGTGATATTAGCTGAAATTATCATGGCTGCATTCATAGAAGATTAATTGTGGTCTTTTAAATCAGATGATTATATGAAAATAAATATGCTATTTTGTTTTATTGCAATTAAAATAATTTCAAGCAAAACTACTGCTCTTAATAGGAATCACTATTGTTTGCTTTGGAAGACATCAATGTTTTATTTTCCATTGCTCAGCAGCAACACACTGTGAACATTCCGCTGTAGAATAAAGAGCACCAAGCAAATAAATGAAACTCAAATCTGAAACTCAAATTTATTCACTGGGAGAATCCTAATCCATCCTGGAGCAAACCCTATTCAGTTATATATTCTATAGGAAACAACTGTGCTATGTTAGAAATATGATAATCAAGAACGGAGCTTTTAGCTTTTCATCAAGGTTTGAAATTTTCAGTGTAGGAATACATTAGCTATTTTTAATCCCAACTTTACCTCCACTTCCCACAGAGCTTTTGAGCTAGTTGCAGAAGTGGCTGACTGCCTCCCAGTAGTTCTCAGAAAAACATGTTGCTTCTTTCGATGTTCATCACAGGTAAGAAATTTCTCCTGCTCTGCATGGAACAATCGTACAACATCTCCCTGTGAGGACAATGAGAGATCAATCAACAGACGTTTTGCTTGTGTTTTTGTGAAAAACCTAGCGATGAGGTACATCTTTCAACTTACTCCTTTGAGAATATCATCCTTATTGTCACTCCATTTCATAAAAAGGACTATTTTCCAGCTTGTATTGCAATTCACTGAATTTACCTATAAAAATAGAATGCCTCAGATAAAACAAGAATACAAAGACACACCATGATACACAATTAATTGTCTCTCTTGAAAGTTATGTGGAAAACTAAATGTTGCATCTATTATTTCTAACTCTCATAAAGTCATAACTTACCTCATTGCAGCCGGGGTTATCCACTAGTTGATGGCTACTAGCATGCAAAGGCTGGCCAGCATTAACAGGATTTAAGACTACCTTGTCACCAATCACCACCTGTAAAACAAGGTTTCCATTTCATTTTCATTTACAAAGGCAGCAAAGACAATATATAAATTTACCCCTATTGGGAATTGGCTGCAAATTTATTTGGAAGTTAACTTCATTAGATTTAGGGTATGAAAAGTAACATTTTAAGTAAAAGTAACATTATTTAAGCCATGCCATTCAGCCTTGTCTTGACATCTTCCGTGTGCTTTTGTTCACATAAAGCAAGATAATCTTTAGAGAATACAGTGATACCTTGTCTTACAAACTTAATTGGTTCCGGGACGAGGTTCTTAAGGTGAAAAGTTTGTAAGACAAAACAATGTTGCCCATAGGAAAAGCAATTAATGCGTGCAAGCCCAAAATTCACCCCTTTTGCCAGCCGAAGCACCTGTTTTTGCGCTGCTGGGATTCCCCTGAGGCTCCCCTCCATGGGAAAACCCACCTCTGGACTTCTGTGTTTTTGCAAGGCTGCAGGGGAATGCCAGCAGGGGAATGCCAGCATCACAAAAACAAGCGCTTCGCTGGCAACGGAAGTCCGGAGGTGGGGTTTCCCAGCGAAGGGAGCATCAGTGAAATCACAGCATCGCAAAAACACCAAAGTCCTCGAAACCCCACCTCCAGACCTCTGTGTTTTTGCAATGTTGCGATTTTACTGAGGCTCCCCTTGCTGGGAAACCCCACCTCCGGACTTCCGTTGCCAGCGAAGTGCCGGTTTTTGCGCTGCTGGGATTCCCCTGCTGGGATTCCCCTGCAGCATCAGAAAAACACAGAAGTCCAGAGGTGGGGTTTCCCATGGAGGGGAGCCTCAGGGGAATCCCAGCAGCACAAAAATGGGCGCTTCGCTGGCAACGGAAGTCCAGAGGCGGGGCATCCCAGCGGTGGTGGTGGGTTTGTAAGGTGAAAATAGTTTGTAAGAAGAGACAAAAAAATATTAAACCCCGGGTTTGTATCTCGAAAAGTTTGTATGATGAGGCGTTTGTAAGATGAGGTATCACTGTATCCTCAATACTCAACTATCTAAGATTAGGAAAGTGGTAACAGGAGAAAATACTTTAAGGATGGTGACATACAGAGACTTTAGGGAATTCCCTCTCTAGCTTCAGTCTTTCTAATTCTTTCAAGGATTGGCAAAGTTGAGTGTACTATTTTTATTTGGATACACCAACAATAACAAAATCTTCAGAGTTGCTGAAGAATAGCAAAAATAAGTTACTTAGAATAAATTTAATAGGAGAGTAATTAAATGCATTAAATAACAAATGATTCGAATAACAGAGTTGGAAAAGATTTTGGAGGTCTTCTAGTCCAACCCCTTGCTTAGGCAGGAAATCCTACACCACTTCAGACAAATGGTTATCCAACATCTTCTTTAAAACTTCTAGTGTTGGAGCATTCACAACTTCTGGAGGCAAGCTGTTGCACTGATTGATTGTTGAATATTGCTGGTAGTGCACTAGACAGCCATGGTGAACGAAGAGAAAGACATTTTTTGAGTCTTGAGGCTAATATTTATTGCAATAAATAAATGATTATTGATGCCTCAATGTAAACTAAAATATCCAGCACATGAGTTCTTAAGTGAACAAAATGACATTATTTTCATAATCATTTGTAATCTAAAAAGTTATACTTTTGCTCTTTAAAAATGTTTGTTTCCAAAATATTTGTGTCTATAGTAATTTTCTTTGTCTTGTGCACAATTGTTTTTACTGGAGGGCATGGGAAAAGCACCACTGCATTATATAAACAACACATTTAATTAATTACAAGAAAATATGAGATGAAGAAAATGTTTAACATTTCATATTGGAAACCATTTCCCCTGGCAGTTCCGTAAACTTACACTGTCTCCTATAGAACGCAGTTTGTAGAAGGGTTGTATATAAAACCAGGAACCTTCATTGCCAGCCTCATCTAGTGTGACTCTCATAGCATTCTTCTCCAGCAGAGCTGGAAGTCTCTTATTTACTGTTAAATATTTGTTGCTTTTTAAGTGCAGAAGCTGGAAAGAAAAGCAATAACAAATTAAAATTGTTGTGCCTACTGCAACAATTATTTACAAGGTTCACATTTTATATAGATCATTTGATTTGTTTTTTGCTTAATTCAATGTGCATAGTTGTTGGGCATCACAGGTAATGGGGTATATGTGAGAAATCATCGCATTGTGGCATATGCAGCAACGGCAAACCAAGGCTTAACATCTGATTACTGTTTGAAGTAGAAATGTAATTTATTGATGCTTTTAGCATTCCTCTACTGTTCATATTAAAATACAGAATGATAAGCAACAATTGAGTATTCTACCCATAATTTTCTACAATTCCAGCAATATTTCCCACGTTAGGAAGAAGTTTATTGAAGACTTGTATAATTACTTCAAGACTTGTTCAAGACTGAGTCTTTCGGGATTGGGCGGCATAGAAATTGAATAAAATAAAATAAAATAAATAAAAATAATTACATGAGCCATGCAGAATAGATGGTGAAGGGCACTCAACAAGTAGGCATTTAATATGTTTAAAAGCTTTTCTTCTCTCTAAAACCTTCCACTCCAGATTTCCCAACAATTTTCATGACATAGCAAGAACTTTCAACTGGATTTTTTTTTATGTTACTGAAACCAGTACATCATATGACTCTCTCAAAGTATTTAAAGAATGTTTCAGTGTTAAATAAATATTTGGGTAATGGAAGCATGATGAAAAGGAAGATACTGGGAAATAATTCAACTCTGAGTACATCGGGCTTCCTGTACCAATAAAACCAGATGTGGAATAGAAAAATCCACATCTTAGGAAAAATCATAAGCTCAAAAGCTTCTACTGGACATTAATTTTAGCAAAGAAAAAAACATGAGAAAATTGGGAGCCCCCTCCCTTCTCACAATGACATTTCAGCCAATGCAGAATCAAAACTACACTCTGACATTGGAACCCAAATACTTAGTAGCCGGTTTATCTGATGAAAAAAAGCAAGAGTCTGGAAGAACTGGCATATCCCATAGCTACCTTGCAGATGTTCAAACAGATCAAACCAAAAAGTCCTAATTCTGTGTTACAATTCTGTCTCTTCGTTGCCAACACCTAGTAACTTACTATGGGGCAAAGGAAGCAGCAGGTAGAGTAGTGGTTGCTTCCTATTGTCACAAAAGACACCATGTTTTCCCGAAAATAAGACAGGACCTTATCTTCTTTTGACATCCCCCCAATAAGGGCTTGGCCTTATTATCTGGGGGAGTCTTATTTTTGGGGGGATGCAAGAGGCAGTGAGCGTGGTCACTGCTTACAAGGGCGCAGCCACCCGGCACCTGTTGACATGTGGTGCCCACCGGGCAGTCTGCAATCTCACTGCTGGAAGTCTGGCAGAGAGAGGCTCTCTCCGCAGGCAACCATGAAGCCTCACCCCTCCTGCAGGTGGATGGTAGAATGCAAGCTGCCTCAAGACACTAAGCCAGTGATGGCTTTTTTCCCTCGAATGCCAAAAGAGTGTACACACATGCTATTGCGCATACCCGAGTGCCCACACCCATAATTCAATGCCCGGGAAGAGCAAAAACAGCTTCCTCCACCTGCTGAAGGCCCTCTGGAGGCTGGAAATGGCCTGTTTCCCAACTTCTGATGGGCCCAATAGGCTTGTGTCTTGCCTCCCTAAGCTCCAAAGGATTCCTTGGAACTGGGGAAGGGTAAAAATGTCCTCTCCCATCCTCCCGGAGACTCTCTGGAAGCCAAAAATGCTCTCCAGAGCCTCTGTATGAGCCAAAAATCAGCTGGCTGGCACTTATTATTATTATTTTATTATTATTATTAATTAGATTTGTATGCCGCCCCTCTCCGAAGACTCGGGGCAGCTCACAACAATAATAGAAACAATATAACAGTGAAACCAATCTAATATTAAAAATAAAACATACAGTATCTAAAACCCCAGCAATTTAAAACCATATAACACATACATACCAAACATAAAATATAAACGCCTGAGGGAGGATGTCTCAGTTCCCCCATGCCTGGCGATAAAGGTGGGTCTTGAGTAATTTGCGAAAGACAAGGAGAGTGGGGGCCGTTCTAATCTCTGGGGGGAGTTGATTCCAGAGGGCCGGGGCCACCACAGAGAAGGCTCTTCCCCTGGGGCCCGCCAAACGACTTATATGCATGTTGGAGTTGAGTTAGGGCAGCAGCTCACATGCCAGCAGATATGGTTCCACGTGCCACCTGTGGCACCCGTGCTATAGGTTCGCCTTCACTGCGCTAAACCATACAAGTGCATGTCATGCCTCCCAGGCCTCACCATGTCGATGTGGGTGAAGCCGGTAAGCACCTGGCTGGAAGCCCCTGGAAGCGGAGAAAAGATTGGTCAGGCCAGTCACCTGCTACTAAGTCTTCCAGGAGCCGGAGCAACTGCATGGCTCTGGAACCATTGAGCAGAAGACTTGGCAGCAGGCAGCTGGCCCGACCTGCCTCTTCTCTGCTTCCAGCAACTTCCAACTAAGATTTGGAAGCTGCAGAGGAAGCCATCTTCAGTGATGGGATGGTGGCGGTAGTGTGGACTCCTCAAGGACTTCTTGTCCACCGGCTTTATCCACATTGCGATCCTGGGATACTGCTCAATCGGTGAATGACACTCTGCCCAGCTGGTGGTGGTGGTGTGTCCACTGAGTGGGCATCACATGGCAAGAGGTTCCGGGTGGCTGCTCTCTTGTGAGTTAGGTGGGAGCTTGCAGGTACATGGGAGCCGGGTGAGCGTCAAGAATACTGGGGAGAAACAGAATGAGAGGCAGCTCTCTATCAGCTCAGCTGATCTGCGGGTTGCAATTAAGGGCTATAGCTGCCACTAGCTGACCGGGGAAGGGAATGGCTGCCTCCTGTGCTGGCCACGCTCACCCCTTCACTAGGGCTTACTTTCAGGGGAGGACGTATATTTATGCCTACCCAAAAAAATCAGGCTTGGCTTTAGTTTTGGGACATGTCATATTTGTTGCGATGGATTTCAAAGGAGAGACTCAGGCAGAGTGAATCAAAACAAAACATACTTTATTTTAAAACAGAAAATAACTGTGCCGTGGTAGACACTCTATAAAACAGCTTAGAAGCATGGCAAAGAGAAAGGAATTTCCTGCTACGTAAGCAGGCGGATATGATATGTGGGAAATGCTGTATAAGTGGGTGTTGTCAGAGGGAAGGCACACATTAACTCTTTAACTACTGAATGTCTCTGTGGCTGGCAATTTCCAGCGTGACAATATTTTCAGGGAAACTCTGTAGACCTCTTCTCTCCCAGAATCTTAATGCTTCTAAGAGAGCAGAGATATAGGTAGTTTAAGAATAACAAAGTCTGAAGATGTTGGCCTTTGATAACCAAAAGTTTCTCATTCTTACTAAACTGTTAACTAGGATATAATCTCTGAACAAATAAGAACAGCAATCCTTTTTTTTTCTTGTTTTCCACAGAAATCAAAATGTTTTCAGAAATATCATTTTGCATTCTTCTGTAGGCTGGTTGAAAATAAGGTGAATTACCTGTACTACACAAGACTTACGGAAGACACTGCTTACCTGAATAACATTACCATACTGGATAACTGTACCAAGCAGCTTCCTATTTTCTGTCTCATTCTGCTTTTTTTCCAAATCTGCGGCATGCTAAGTTTAATAAACAAACAAAAGATTCGCTGTTGAGCAAGGATGGGAAAATCTGCGATCAGTTGCTTTTTTTAAATGAAAGATGCTACAAACAATATTTCAATTCCCACCACCACCAAATTATTGCATAACTGAATTCAACAACCCTTAGAATTTACCCACTGAATTTATGCTTGTAACTCATGACTAACTAAAGCTTTTAAAATGTAATTAATCCCCTCAGAATAGACTAAACTCCAACGGATCCAACTCCATTCTCAAGTATCAAGGATCCAACTCCATTCTCAAGTATCAAGGCTCCTGTTGCTGTGTAAAATTTGACTGTTTCACTTTAATTCCACCCCCATTTCCAATTTTTGAAATTCATATCTTCAAATGCCTGCTTTCAGCCATTGGTTCTTTTTTAACCCAAGCTGGAAATGCTGGTCCCTTTTATTGATTTTTGGATCTTAATAAATGCTAAAGAGGAAGAGAAATAAAGGTAAGAGGAACAGAAGTAAACGGAAGTAGAAAGCAGGGGAAAGTGATAGAAAAATATAGTAGGAAACAAAGACACATGTACTAAAAATCAGACACAGATGATAAATTTAGGTTAACATTCTGATTTATAACAGAAACAGAAGTTAAATGTCTTTCTAAATTTTACTTTCCTTCTGAGGTTTAAAAAGACAGGTTATACAAAGCCGAGGTGGCGCAGTGGATAGAGTGCAGTACTGCAGGCCACTAAAGCTGACTGCTAGATCTGCAGGTCAGCAGTTTAAATCTCATCACCGGCTCAAGGTTGACTCAGCCTTCCATCCTTCCGAGATGGGTAAAATGAGGACCTGGATTTTTGCGGCAATATGCTGGCTCTGTTAAAAAGTGCTATTGATAACATGTTGTAAGCCGCCCTGAATCTAAGGAGAAGGGCAGCATAAAAAATTGAAAAAATAAATAAATATATATCTATAAGGATGGAACCATTATTACATCCATATTTACTCATATACAATTAAAAAGATGGCCATACCCCTAACCATACAAAACTAAAAAGATGAACATATCTACCACAAGAAGTATTCATAAGACCAACAACTTCCAACAATGTTACCTCAGAAGGATACTTAATATCTCATATCGAGACCTTGTCACAAATTAGGAAATTCTACAAAGAAGTAACTCCCAAAGAGATAGTGACAGAACAAAGAATGCCCTTTGCTGGACATGTACTCTTCATGAGTGAGCAACATTCAGCAAAGATCACAATCAATTGGAAACCACCAGATGGTCAGCAAAAAAGAGAAAGGCCAAAGAAAACTTAGCACCAAACATTTCGGGAAGACCATCAATCTTAAATAGAAGGATGTGAAGACTTTAACTGTGGACCAAGAACTGTGGAATAAATTTCTAGCACAGGATGTGATACAGGACTCTTATTGGTCCAGTGGTTAATATGCAGGATTGCAGGAAAACTCCATGAAAAATGGCCATAGGCAGGAGCAGATTGCACTTACCACTGCTACTAGTGTGGCGCACATGCAGCTTTGGGTCTCTGGCATGCAACATGTTTTTGCTTCTGCGCATGCATGAGATTTCGACAATTTTTTTTTGCTTCTGTGCATGCACAGAAGCAAAAAATCGCAGAAATCTCATGTGCACGCACATCCCTCTGCGAGATTTTACTTCTCGTGCATGGAAGGATGTGCACATGCATGCACAAGAGAAATGAAGCTGCACAACTTTTGCTACCGATGCGGTGTCCTAATCCGTACTGGTAGCAATCCACTTTTTCCCAGTATTGTTGGCACTGGAACCCGATATAACTGATATGCAAATTATTTTCTCTAGCTTCCCCTTTCCTTCTTGTCTTGATTTTTAGGAAACCATAAACCAGTGCGCCTATCTCAAAATATTAAATCTGCTTGAGATTTTTAAAAAATAAATAGTGTGCATGTTTTACATTGTTGTGGTTGATAAAGTTGTAGCATGAATTTTTAAAAAAAAACAATGCAATTTTTAGTACTTTTTTAAAAAAACAAGCGAAGGAATCATTCTATGTAGCAGCCACTAGATGTCACTTTGTTAAAAGAAGAATTGATTTTGTATTCCGGTTAAAACCCGTCCCAGATTCCTAAATCCCTTAAATGGTATTAGTTTAAAATAACCTGACCCTTAGCACAGCTTGATCTACAGCAGAAGATCCTGAATTCCACCATTAGATACACAAGCCAAAAATGCACATGACTAAAAATGCATGTTGAACATTTTTTTTTTACAGATTACTTCAAACCACATGGAAGCAAAAGCACCAAGACAGGAAACAGCCTTGATTCTCAATGAACGATCTGTATCCAGATGTTGTGTACTCCTTACAGTGAGATAAATTATTCATTAAAAACCAACCACTGTGTTATCTGTGCTTTTTCTGTTGCACTCCTCTGTTCGGAAGAGACTCATCCTGCTGCAGCCAAGAGCTCTGTAGCATTTCAAATAATCTTACACACACACACACACAAAGAGATGCCTTTTCTTAGTGCTGCTAAATATGGCTAAGATCCAAATGCTTGCTTGGGCTTGCCTGATTGTTTTATATTCTTACCCAGCCTAGATCCCATCAAGTTATTTTTGAAACACCCCTTGGTTTCAATTCAACTGAGACTGTTGGACAATAACTGAACTGTTTACAAGATTAACCAAAGGCATTTTTAATACAAGGAGCTGACCTGACATAAAAGATGAAATAATTTTTAATTATTTTCCCTAAACAGAAGTTATACATTTCCAGTCACACACACCGTAATAGCAATAGTACTTAGACTTATTTACTGCTTCACAATACTCTCTCTCTTAGCGGTTTACGGAGTCAGTATATTGCCCCCAACAATTTGGGTCATCATTTTATTCACCTTAGAAGGATGGAAGGCTAATCATCCTTGATTCTGGTGAGATTTGAACTACCAAATTCCAGGCAGTCAGCAGTTAGTAGCAGTAGCTAACTCTAACCATTGCGCCACCGTGGCTCATAATTCTAGTTCTTCGGTTTCAATTTGGTTCCTTCCTTTCTCAGAAAGACCAGACATGTAGAAAAGGGATATTTACTGGTATTCATTTATCCCATAGATTAATATAAAGTAAACAACAAAACCTGTTACCTATAGAACAGTGAAATTTTAAATAATTCATTGATTAAAAATACATGCTTCAACTTTCTACTTCCATTTTGTACAAACGTAAATATTTGTTTCGCTTTCTATTTTTCAGATAAAATGAGCACTAGCTGAGTTTATAAGGCTCAATAAATAAGCTAATCGTAACGACAGTTTATTCACTTTTTCTCCTATTTTCTGCACACTAAATTAGGAAAAGGGGGTTGGGAGTGGAAGGCAGTGTTATGTGGTGGTTCTACTTCCAAGGCCAGTTCTGCTTTGTATTGGTGTGAGGGAAGTAGTCAAGTCCAAGGCTCCTGCTTAGCGGTGGGCTACGAGCCAGAATGCTAAATTGCGCTCACCAGCACAATTTTGTTTCTGCACCTGTGGAGATAGCAAAATTGCACATGGAGCCGCAGGTGCGCCCGTGTTTCAGCATGCGCAAAAGCAAGAAAACTCACCGAAACATGGGTGCACCTGCGGCTCTGTGTGCGATTGTGCTACCTCCACAGGTACAGAAGCAAAATTGCGCTGGCCCTACAAGCACTTACAATTTACCATTCCGGCTCGCAGCCCACCGCTGCTCCTGCTTTGCTTCAGGACTCTGCCTTCCACCTTTTAAAAAAAATTTACACAAAGTAACTCAATACTTTTTTTGCCTCTGGGACTTCAGGGAAGCTTCCTGAAGTATCCGGAGGACTAAATGGCCTTAGTCGCTGAAACAGAGAAAAGTCTCGCATGACCTCCCATTCGGCTCCGTATTCCACCTGTGGCACATGTGCCATAGGTTTGTCATCACGGCCTTATACTATGGACTGCACTAGCTTCCAGTAGGTTTACAGTTGCAATTCAAACTTACATTTCACAGGACATGAGGGCTTTCTTATAAGAACATCTCCCCAACTCCCTCCCCAGCTACCTCCAAGTACTTGGAGAGGGGCAGCATACGAATCCAATTAAATAAATAAATAAATATGCTGCTACAGAGGGCACACTCCTGGTTCTTTCTTTTAAAGGTTAGATCTTGTCATTGTGTGAAACTTGATAGTGCTTGGCCTTGCTCTTTGGACTGACCCTCCGCCCCCAAATATATAACACACCAATTCTGTTTTGTCATAGGAAAAACATGTAAGACTAGGCTCTTCCCCTAGACCAGGGGTCTCCAACCGCCGGTCCGCGGACCGGGACCGGGCCGTTGGGGGTTTTCAGCCGGTCCGCGGCGCCAGGGCCCCCTCGGCCTTTCCGCGCTGCCCACCGCCCGCCCGATTTGCCCCCTCTGCTCCTCTGCCACCTCCTGCCTTTCACCGCAGCTCCTCCCGCACCCGGAACGCACGCCCTGCCCGCCTCACATTTGCCGAGAGGACTTTCGCCCCGGGCTCTCAGCAAGGGGGCTGCATGAGAGGCGGGGCCGGCGGAAGGTGATATTCAATGTCGGGGGCGCACGGGCGGTTTTGCGCGCGCTCCCTATCTCCCTGCTAGCCCACTCGGAATACTGTATTCAAAATAAGAAAAGCCTTCGCCGGCAAAGGCTTTTCTTATTTTGAATACGTATTCCGAGTGGGCTAGCAGGGAGATAGGGAGCGCGCGCAAAACCGCCCGTGCGACCCCGACATTGAATATCACCTTCCGCCGGCCCCGCCTCTCATGCAAACCCCCTTGCTGAGAGCCCGGGGCGAAAGTCCTCTCGGCAAATGTGAGGCGGGCAGGGCGTGCGCGCGTCACCGCTGAGAAGAACGGAGAGAGAACGAGAGTGAGTGAAAGCAACAGACAGCAAGATAGAGAGAAAGTGAGAAAGAGAGAGTGAGAGAAAGGGGGGGAGAGAAAGAGATAGCAAGAGAGAGAGAACAAGAGAGAGAAAGAGTGTGAGAAACAAAACAAGAGAGAAAGAGTGAGAGAGAGAGAAAGCAAAAGAGACAGAAAGAAAACAAGAGAGAGAAAGTGAGAAGAAGAGAGAGAAAGAGGGGGAGAGAGAGAGAAAGAGAGAGGGGGGAGAGAGAGAAAGAGAGGGAGAAAGAGAGGGAAAGGGGGGAGAGATAGCAAGAGAGGGAGAGAGAAAGAGAGAGGGAAAGGGGGAGAGAGGGGGGAGAGAAAGAGGAGATAAAGGAAGAGGAGAGAGAGAAAGGAAGAGAAAGAAAGAAAGAGGGATAGAAAGAGAGAGAGAGTGAGAGATGCTCAGTGAGCCTTTCTTTGAAGTTGCCTTTCTTTCTTTCTTTCTTTCTCTTTCTTTCTTTCTTTCTTGCTCTTTTTCTTTCTCTCTTTTACCTTTCCTTCCTCTATTTCTTTTCTTTCTCCTTCCTACCTTCTTCCCTCCCTCCCTCCAGTCCTTCCTCTCTTACTCTCCCCTTTCATAAGTTTCCTTGCTTCCTTCCTCTGTTCCTGTCCCTTCCCTCTTTCCTTCTTTCTTCCTTCCTTCCTTCCTTTCCTCCCTTCCTTTCCTCCCTCCATTTCTTGCTTTCCTTTTCCTTCCTCCCTTCTTTCCTCCCTCATTCCCTTCTTTCACTCCTTCCTCTCTTACTCTCCCCTTTCACACCTTTCTTTGCTTCTTTGCACCCTTCTTCTGTTCCTGTACCTTCCCTCTTTCCTTCCTTCCTTCCCACCCTCCGTCCATTCATTCACCCATTCCTCTCTTGATCGCCCCTTTTACGGCGCCGCTGACAGCTAGCTCCCCCCCCCCACCGGGCCATGGAAAACTGGTCTAGCTGAAAGCCAGTCCCTGGTGCAAAAAAGGTTGGGGACCTCTGCCCTAGACATTAGGGGCCAGTTAACTAAACATTTCATTTTGGTTGTATGGCTTACTGCTTATTTACCATTTAATATTTATAATACAGTGTTCCCTCGATTTCTGCGGGGGATGCTTTCCGAGACCGCCCGCGAAAGTTGAATTTCCGCGAAGCAGAGATGCGGAAGTAAATGCACAATTTTTGGCTATGGAAAGTATCACAAGCCTTCCCTTAACACTTTAAACCCCTAAATTACCATTTCCCATTCCCTTAACTCCCATTTGCTCACCATTATTACTGGTACTCACCATTGAATAAGACACTTAGTGATCCTGATATTTATAAACATAATTATTTATTAACAATTATTATTTTTTTTGTTATTTATTTGCAAAAATTATTAGTTTGGCGATGACATATGATGTCATTGGGTGGGAAAAACCATGGTATAGGAAAAAAAACCATCAAGTATTTTTTAATTAATATTTTTTGGAAAACCGTGGTATAGGCTATTCGCGAAGTTCGAACCCGCGAAAATCGAGGGAACACTGTATTTATATGTTGTAATTAATTTGGGAGATGGCAAGTTTTGTGTTTTATTTGTTTGATTATTAATTTATTTTGAGTTTTATGCTCTTCAAGAGTCGCTGAGCTTCAAGGGTCCGCCTTTGGACGTCTCTTTGTCGGCGTTGGGCTTGCGCAGGAAGCGCAGTCGGAGCTCCCGCTCGTGCCGCAGCCAGAGCCGCGCCGCTTCGGCCAGGGCCGCCGCCTCGCCCGCCGAGGACAAGTCCAGCTTCAAGCCTTACTCCAAACCCGGCGCGGATAAGGAGGACTCCTCGGCCGGCGGAGGAAGCGCGGCGGCGGCGGCAGGCTCCGGAGGGAGCTCGAGGCGAAGGGCGCGCGGGGAGCTGCCGGAAAGGAGGCGGGCGAAGGAGGGCGCAGCTCCGGCGCCTCGCCCGCCCACCCGGCGTCTCCAAAGCTTACCAGCCGGGACGGGCAACATGGTGAGAGCAGCGGGAGCAGCAGGAACAGCAACAAGCAGCGAAGCAGCCCGGCGAAGGCTTCTCCTGCCGAAAGGCGCCCGCCAGAGACCGGTAAGCTTCGGAGACGCCGGGTGGGCGGGCGAGGCGAGCGGCCGGAGCTGCGCCCTCCTTCGCCCGCCTCCTTTCCGGCAGCTCCGGACAGGGCGGGCAGGCGGGGATGCGGATGTGTCTCCATGTGTTTGTGTGTGGGGGGGAGGGTGCTAGTACTTTTTACCGGACACGGGTGTTGCGGGTTCGGGTAGGTGGGTTGGCCGGGTGTGTCTTATTTTTTCCAATATAAGACATACCCCGAAAGTAAGACATAGGGGGGCTTTTGGGGGTAAAAAGAAAGTAAGACACTGCCTTACTATCGGGGAAACACGGTAGTTCCCTTTTCAAATCTTTAGCTGGAACTCAGAGCAACATTCTTTTGTAACCTGAAATTAGATTGAGACTAACTTGAAGACTGTCACTCCAGAAAAGATACTTACATGTAGTTTGTTGAGCAAAACTGCATCAGTTGTGCTATTAGCGCCTGGTTTAGCAGCTTTCCAGAACTGCTTCTGTGCAGAATAGCGATTCATGGGGCATAATTTAAAAAGGCAATCTATAAAGAGACATAAGAAAAGGATTATTGTAACAATTGTTAACATATGCTATTACTATTGATCTGTGCATTTTATTTTTAAGGACACAATCTAAAGCAAGTCACAGAAATCAAAAGTTCTTGGAATGAAAATAGGAATACTACAATACAGTACAAAATAGAAATAAAGCAATAGGGAAACTAAGCCATTATATAACTTCTACTTTTTATTGTATTCCAGAAAACATTTAAAGTGATCCTAAATGAAGGGAAGATTTGCATCTTGCCTGTTTTTAAGATAATAAAGAAAATTACAGTATTTATAAATTATCTTGGGCAATCTTGAACTGAAATATTTTATTATAATAAACATTATAAAATAGAAGTGTTTGTGAAGTACTGACCCCCAAACTAAATTTCAAAAGTTTTTATATCCATTTTAACATTTTTAATACCTTATATTGCTAGAAAAATAATCAAGCAGTCTTGTATTTTTAATGTTTCTTGTTTCTGTTTTTATAGACTCAGAGAAATAAAGCAGCATTTTTTTCTAACTCTAAATCAAAACTTAACTTCTATATGTCACAAACATTAATGGCTTAAATAATACAAATAATGTGGATTCTTTTCAGAACTGTTTGAAAAGTTATCACAAATACAATCCTTTGGATGTTTAAAAGAAATTTAAATTACAAATTGTGTCTTTTGTACAAAGATTATGGCTTGATAACTAAAGAAATTCACAAATTAGAACATAGGAATTCGGTTCAAAGTTTTTGGTTAACAGGACTAAAAGTTAAATGAGTGAAAGAAACAAACAAATGGTGGTTTTGTTGTGGAAATTAACTGAAGATCACAAGAAGACCTGAATGAAAGCTTTCTCTGCTGGATGACCAAACTTACAAAACAAAGCAGCAACAATGTTTATTGCAAATCTAGGAAGCCCCTACTAGGATTTGCACAATACCTTCTTATCAACTTTAACACAGATTCTCAATGGAAAATCTTGCTGGTCTACACAAAGGTCTAGAAAGACCTGGCTTTGCCATCTGGCCTAAGGATTAGACTAGTAATTCTTCTTGTTGTTGTGCCATATCTGTCATCGGACATTGGCGATCATGTTGGCAACCCTATTAATAGCGCCACGAAAAAGTGCTGCTGAGTTTTGTCCCAACCAGTCCCTTAGATTTTGAGTCCATTATGTTCTTCTTCTGCATAGATCTCATTTGCCTTCAATCTGTCCCTGAGGATTAAGTGAAGTGTGCCGTATTTTTCCAGGTGTCCAAAGTATTCCAACTTTCGCTTTTTAATGGTTTTGATGATTTTCCTTGGCTTTCCCAGGTGGCTTGTCACCTCCTCATTTCTGATTTTGTCAACCCAGCTTATATATAACAGCCATTTGTAAATCCACACACAATGGTGCAGAGCCCATAAAATGCAGGAGTTAGAAGTATTTGAGCATCCAATCCAAGCAGGATTGCATAAGGATGATACTGGACAGCAGACTAAAAAAAGAGGCAGACAGTTTTATTTGAGACAAAGAATCTGCTCCTACAAATGGACAGAAATCAGACATATGCTTGGAAGTGGTAGTTCTTTTATGGGCTGTGGGTAAGTTTGCAAATGTAACCCGTGTAATATTTAATTTGGTAGATGTGATGGAAATGTTCTTACTTTGCCGAGTATGTAGATCTTTTCCCTTTGATGTGTTTCTATGTGGGGGGCTTTGGTGCCACCTCTGTTTTGTGTCCAGGGAAAGTCTGTATTGTGAAGGGATTTTCCCTGGCTTCTATTATTTGCGCAGGTTAATTAGTTTAGCCTGCTCATTAATTACCAGAAGTAGATTAGTGATCTTTGCAACATGGTTTTCTAGTTTAAGTTATTTGTGGGTCATGTAAATATGGAAAGGAGGGTCAGAGACAGTATAAATCTAAATTGGAATTAAAATTCTTTCCACAGTTATTAAATCCTTCCCATACTAGTAAGACTCTTAAGTTAACTGTGCTATCTTGTGACCGATTGTCCTGTGCAGTTTAAAATTGGTTAACTGTCTTAATGTTGTTAATACTTGAATGGTTACTTTAGGAGAGAATAGTACAGTGATCTCTCGATTAGCGCGGGGGTTACGTTCCAAGACCTCCCGCGCTAATCGATTTCCGCGTTATAGTGGTGCGGAAGTAAAAAACACCATCTACGCATGCGCGCCATTTTTTTCATGGCCGCACATGCGCAGATGGTGGAGTTTGCGTGTGGGCGGCGGGGAAGACCAAGGGAAGGTTCCTTCAGCCGCCCAACAGCTGATCTGCTCCGCAGCGCGGAAGCAGCGAGGAGCCGAAGATGGGGTAAAGGCAAAGGGGAAACCCCATCTTCGGCTCCTTGCTGCTGCCGCGCTGCGGAGCGGATCAGGTGTTGGGCGGCTGAAGGAACCTTCCCTTGGTCTTCCCGCCGCCCAGGCAAAGGGGAAACCCCAAGATCGCTTGCCGCTTGCCGTATTGCAGCTTGGAGCCTTGCTTCGCCTCCTTCGCTGCAATATGGCAAGCGGCAAGCGATCTTGGGGTTTCCCCTTTGCCTGGGCGGCGCTGGGGCCATGCGGAGCCGCTCATCTAGGGGGGCGTGGACCGGCAAGGTGCCCTCCGCTCTCTCTCTTTCTCTCCCTGTTACCGGTGTGGTATAAGAGAGAGAAAGAGAGAGAAAGGAGGGCGACTTGCCAGTCCACGCCCCCCTGGATGAACAGCCTCGCATGGCCCCAGTGCCGGGCTCCGCTGTTGCCTCCGCCCCCATTCGGCTCTGCAGCTGAGAGGCCTTCCCGGCAGAGCCCTCCCCAACAGCTCCCGCCGCCAGCGCAAAAAAGAAAAGAAAAAAAAATCCCCAAAAGAGGCAGGCACAAAGCGGGGGCACAAGGGGAGCTGCCCGGCAGAGGTTGCTTTTTTTCTTCTCGTGGGCAAGTGGAGGGGGGGAGAGAGAAGGGAGGAAGAGAGTGTGAGAGAGGAAGAAAGAGAGAGAGAGAAATGATAGAAAAAAGGGGAGAAAAAAAGAGAAATGAGAAAATGATTGAAGCATAGTGACAGGAAAGAAAGAGAAAGAGACAGAGAAGTGACTCTTGGTGATGACGTATGACGTCATCGGGTGGGAAAAACCGTGGTATAGCAAAAAAACCGTGGAGTATTTTTTAATTAATATTTTGTGAAAAACCGTGTTGTAGCGTTTCGCACTAATCGAGACCGTGCTAATCGAGGGATCACTGTATTGTTTGTTTTAATTTTGTTAAGTCACTCAGAGGCATGAATTTGCAATGGGCGGCTATATAAATTAAATAAACAAACATTGGGTGTTTTTTTTAAATCAAACTTTAAAAGAAAACATATCCCTTTGATTTGCTATGCCACCATTTGATACTGTCAAGATGACATAAATTTTGAATATATGTCACAGAATAATGTTTACACCAAGAGCTTTGCAAAATACAGTTGAAGAGACAGGAAGTGAAGAGACTTCATTCCAGTATTCAGAGCACCTTACTTCCTCTCATCAGTTGCTAGGCAACTGATAATGCAAAAATTAAATCAAGCTCTTTCAAAACTGTCTGCTCCAAGTATCCATTAAAACTTCTAGCTGCCAGAAATGTGGAAAAAATAGAACAGCTGTTCCAAGTGCCTCTTTGCAATTAGGCAGAAATAAAACTTTAGATTGCTATTATGTAATTGAGTAGATAACACAATAGAATGTACAGTTTTATTATGTATTCTCATTTTTGCTGGTTATATATAGGTGTCGCATAGGAGTAAAATTTCAAAAAAAAATTACATTAGAGAGGGGGGAAAAGATTACTTCAGAATTGAGTATCAAGATTATGGAAGAGAACAAATGGGTCACTTTACATTCTTTACATTCTGGTACAGAGAAGTTCCCTCAAGATGGAAAGTCTGAAAGCTCGAAAAACTAAACGTCTGGTCCCGGTGACCAACCCAGATTGTATCCTGAACCATTATCTTGGGATACATATATTTGGCTTCATTCACTCTGCTATTATCTGATATTACTCCTGATTTTTTTATCCCAGGAATTGGTTAACTCCATTTGTAATCCGATATGACTGAGTGTCAGTTTAAGATAACACAACTCCTCCGCTTACGTATCCATCTTTTTGATGAAGGCATTGATCCAGATCGCCATGTTTTGTTGGACTGAAATAGTATCCTCACATAGACCCAGAGCCGTATGCCAATCCGGGTGGGACTGGATGCTGTCTCAACGTCAACAAGAAGGAGCGTATCAAGTAAGACTAATGCCCCTTCTCCATCTAGGTGGAGACAGCATCCAGGAATAGGACATACCAAAATTGGAAGTCCTATTGGAAGGGTGCAGTCCAGTCCGAAGTCCCCTGTTCCATATGGACCCTTTGGAGAGCTCGCCTGCCAAAGGCCGCTTCCATCGAGGTCTAAGTATCCAGCTTATAGTGGTGGATAAAGGGTGATGGAGAGGACCATCCTCAATGGATGCTTGGATAGCCCAAGCCTTGGTAGTAGCCATAATTAATAATAATTTAATAATAATAATAATAATAATAATAATAATAATAATAATTTATTAGATTTGTATGCCGCCCCTCTCCACAAACTCGGGGTGGCTCATGCTCTTGACGGAGTGGGCAGTAACCTGTCTAGGCACAGGTAATGCCTAAGCCTCATAGGTTTTAGCAATATACACCCTAATCCACCATCCCAGTGTAGAGGGGGTCACTTTGCGGCCTAGGGAGGCCGGCTGAAAAGAGACAAATAGAGATTCTGTCCTTCTAATGTGGAAGGCTTACGCACATTCAATGTATGCTACCGATGTTTCAAATGATGGACTGGGTCAGGATAGAAGTTTGGGAGAACCAGTTCCTGGGCCATGTGGAACCAAGTGTTTACCTTGGGGATTAAGGCAGGATCCAGTCTCAAGATCACCCTGTCAGAGTGGAATACACAAAGATCTGGCCGAATCAACAGAGCCGCCAGCTCTAAAATCTGTCTGGCCGATGTGATGGCCACTAGAAATGTCACTTTAGAAGTAAGGTAGCACAGGCTGGTTTCCATCACAGGCTTGAAGGGCCCCTGTGTAAGAGCGTTCAGAACCTTGGTCAGGTCCCCTGAAGGGAACCGATGAACCACTGGGGGTCAGAGTTTGGTTGCACCCTTGAGAAACTGTTGGACCAGAGGGTGTTTTGGAGAGTAATTCCAAAGCTCTGCATGTCAAAATGGAAGGTAGAGCAGCTACCTGTCTCCGGATCATGTTTGGAGATAGTCCATTATCCAGTCCTTCCTGGAGGAATTCTATGAGCCAGGGAAGAAAAGTCTATGGGGTTCAATGAGGGCCTGGATGGACCAACGCCCTCTGGCTGAGGGAGACCTTGCTCTGAGGGATCCTCCAGGGTGAGCCATGGATAGGTTCACCAGATCTGTGAACCAAGGTCTCCTGTGCCAGTGGGGGGCCAGCAGCAGAAGTCTGCCTCCTCCTCCAGCATCTTCCTGAATACAGAAAGTCTGGTCGTAGATCAAGGTCCACTCAGTACTCTCTGTCCATTCTGTACTCTCAGCCCACTCTATGCTCGTCTGAAATGAAACTAACTCTACTGCTTGTGTTTTATTTTAAAATGTTGCTACATTTTATCATGTTGGTCTATGACCACAATAAGTAAAAACAAGGTTATGGTTTTAATGCAGTACATTTCTCTATTGGTTACACTTGGTCCTAACTCATTCTTCAGTGTCTCATATTTACAAAATATTTCAACTCAGGATTAAATATAAAACATTTAATACAAAACATAAAATATTAATCTAGCTCTTATCTCCTTTTGTGATTTACAAAATCTATCATTATTTTATTTAATTATGCATTTCTACCCTGTCCATATCATTTCAGTCAATCTAGGCAGTTCATATTTTTTTAAACAATACTGTCGTATAAAAAATAAATAAAAATAGAGTTAAAGCCAAATTAAAAATGATTTTTTTAAAAAAAAATCTGAGCTATTAAAATATTACAGAGGTGGACAATGCAGCATCACATTACCAACCTCCCTCAAGGTTACATAACCATTTCAGAACTCCATGCCAACTGAAGCCCAATCTTAATATTATTTTGGAACCCCAGAAGGGTGGTGGCCTAACCTCACTTTCATGGGTAAGGTTTTCCAGAGGGCAGGGGCAATGCCAGAGAAGACATTCCTATATCCCATCAGTCAATATTTTTTTAATTAATGGCATTTGCAACATGTCTGACCAGATGGGCTGGGTCCCATTCCTTGAAAGGATTTAAAGGGGATTTTTCAAATTATTCAAGTTCATGGAATACTCAAAGGTAATAATAATTTAATAATAATTTATTAGATTTGTATGTCGCCCCTCTCCTAGGATTCGGAGTAACTGTCTTTAATCACAATATTACCACAAATATGGTATTATTATATGAATGCCAATTTCTAGGCAGCTGTGGTTACTCCTTGGAGGACAGACCCTTGAGATCTCCTGAATTGACCCTTGGGATCTCCTGTATTCTTTGCTAGACTGGGAAATGCGCACAACATTCAAAGAAAACAAAGGTATCCTGTTGTGTAATGCTAGAAACAAAACTCTATGTAGGTTTGTAGTCCACCTGGAATTGAAACTGACACAGGAGTGTGTTTACCTTTTTAAAAAAAGAAAGAAAGAAAGAAAGAAAGATGAAATGTGGAAGATCTGGAAGAAATAATATTTTGAGCAATAGATTACCAAGCATTTTTTTAATATTTTCATTAAAATATTTATTTAATTTAATAGTCCAAGAACAGATTGCTAGGTTTTGTTTTGTTTTCCAGTTTAATGCATCTACGTATAGGGATCAAAGGATACCTATGAAAGCAATTCAACAAAACAAGCAAAAACAGCAATTCTATTATGTACAATGTAATATCTCCCAAATTAATATTTTACCCATTCCTTGTTTTTTGTAAGTGATACAATAGAACATGTGTGAGAATGAAAACAGACTCTTATAACATATATTGTGTTCTGGTCAGATAATAAGAAGCAACAATACAGATATATTGGGTCTCCTGTAAAACATATACTGTACACCTGTTTCATCTGTGGCTTTCCCTCCTTATGGGGGAAATAAAGAGGGGCTGTTTTAAAATGCATGTCAATTCAAAACAGTCCCTTGACAATTATTCCAGTATCCTGACTATAGCAAAAGATTTTATTCTCTGCTTGAGAAAGTGCACTAGTGGGAATCCAGAAGTAGAATTGTTTCACATATCCTCTGATATTAAATCTTCACAGGAAAAGAAATACCTTGGAGAAAAATTATTCACCTAAATTATTAAATAACCCAACTATGGATGATTTTAAAAAAATATTTTCTTCCTAATGGTTGTTACTCCATTTTTTTGGAACATGATGCATCATATGCAGGTAGATATTGATTTACAATCATGTGTTTATGTGCATCTGAAGTTATCAAGACAGTGAAAAAAACCCCCAAGTGTTCCTTGTATTTGCAACTGTTAAAGCAGTGATGGTGAACCTATCAGAGGGCACATAAGACACTGCTATGTCAGCTCCAGAGCACATGTGTGTGCTGGCCAGCTGATTTTCAGCCTTGGCCTCTGTAAAAAATCAGCCAATGGGCAAACCAGAAGTTCGTAAAAACAGACTCCAGCTTACTTGTGCTGTTTTTCGCACTCCAGATCCTTCAGGAAAGCTTGCTGAAGCCCCAGAGTGTGAAAAACAGCCCAACGGGCAAACCAGAAATCTGTTTTTTTCTGAACTTCTGGTTTGCCCATTGGGTTATTTTTCACACTCCAGGACGTCAGGAAGCTTCCCTGAAGCCTCAGGAGTGTGAAAAACAGCACAATGGACAAACTAGAAGTCCGTTTTTCCGAACTTCCAGTTTGCCTGTTTTGTTTTCATTGCCCCATGCTTCAGTGAGGCCTGTGCTCATGCATGGGGGCCAGAGGGGGTTGTGCATATGGGCAGAGGCAGGGGTGTGCATGCGTGGGGGAAGTGAATGAGTGTGGGCATGTGCCCGGTGGTGCAAACTTGGCAAATAACAATGGTTGCAGGATCTCAGGATCATGGGAGCACCCTTTGCAACCTTCCCAGCCAGTTTCCAACCAGCAAAGCCAATGGGGAGAGCTGGATTCATTTAATGACCATGAGATTCACTTAACAACTACTGTGATTTAATTAAGAACATCATAAAAGTTAATAAAGTCAGGCACAACTCACTTAACAACTGCTTTAATTAGCAATAGAAATTCTGGCCCCAATTGTGGTTTTGAGTTGAGAACTATATTGGCAAAATAGCATGCTATCATCATCTTCTTTTCACAATCACATAAATCCCTTGCGGGGTGGACTCTTGGCAACTGAATGGAGGTAGAAGAGTGTTTAATGGCCGGATGCCCTTCCTGTCACCAATGCATAATTTCTTTAGCAGATATTGTGCCCAGAGAGAGAAATATCTACCTCTACCTAGGATCTAACTCACAGCCTCCTGATTGTGAAGCAAGAGCTCCACCTCTAGGCTATTGCACCACTCCTTGGCAAAATGGCATGCTATGGGTCACACAAAGGCATTGTGCTGGGGAGAGTGACAACAAATACACAAGTCATAAGAATATTTTTTTGGAATTCCTGTGAATCACTTTGAAATAGAGTCTGCAGATTTATTGTCAATATCTGCCAAAGAATGTGGAATGCCTGTCTCTGGTTAATATGACTAAGCAAACCTACTTATTTCATCTTATTTCACTGATTGTTTCTTCATTGCTTGTTTGACCCCTATGACAGTCATTAAGTGTTCTACCAAATGATTCTTAACAAATGTATCTTTTTCTTTTATGCGCACTGAGAGCATGTGCACTAAGACAAATTCCTTGTGTGTCCAATCACACTTGGCCAATAAAGAATTATGTTCTATTCTATTCTATTTTATCTGTTTAAGGAAATGATTATTTACTCAGCTTCTGTTTATCCAACTTAATTAAAACTCTTCTGTTTGTCTAAAGTACAAAAGTTAATTAGATACGCTTCTGTTAAGTTAGCAATCACACCTTGAAATGACTTGTCTGTATACTATAAGTCATACATTATCCATTTAGCATTGTAACTAAATTAATCAAAGTTAATCTTTTATATTTGTATACACAAGAAAATTGTTATCAAAAATAAATCGTAAGTCCAAGAAAGGCAGAGAGCTTCAACACAGGGGCAGATCTGCTCAGAGAGATCTCTCTCTAATTGGATAAGCTCTGCTCAAGCAATAATGTCTCTGTGTCTATGATTCCTACAGGAGTCAGTTGGTGTAGTGGTTAAAGCTCCAGGGTAGAAATAGGGGACTGGAGGTTCTAGTCTTATCTTAGACATGAAACTAGCTAGGTGACCTTGAGTCAAACACTCTGGCTCTCAGCCGAAGGATAAGTCAATGGAAAACCACTTCAGAACTCTTGCCCCCCAAATTGTAGAGACTAGCCAAACAATCACCAAGAGTCATCGCTGACTTAAAGGCACCAAAAAACAACAACAAAACTTTAGAATAACTGGAAAAATATCATAATCCTTTATGCAATTCTTTGCTTAACTGAAGAGATGACACAAGAGATACTGAGAAAGGCAGTAGCAGCGGAATATTCTTATTAAAATAATATTTTGATAACGTTTTAGCTCTATCAACTAATGAAATGGATTGCAGCCACAATCAATATACAAGCAGTTCTCCAAAATGACCACGTTTGTGTGTACATAATGGACAAAATAGACTGAGAGGATGCATAAATGAGCACATACATTCATGAGTGAATGCAAAGGCAGCAAAGAGAAACAGAATAATAAATTACCTAAACCAGGGATTTTCAAACTTTTTCAACCAATGGATCCCATCAGTTAAAATAATAATGATAATGATAATTCTGAAACTCTCTGATCAAAAGACATAGCTCCACTGATCAAAATAGTTGAACTGGTGTCCAGTTTTTTGCTCTTATATTTCCATTTAACCATATCAAGTTTGTCTACAATACAGTTTGTGGATGGAATGGAATGGAATGGAATAGAATAGAATAAAATAGAATAGAATAGAACTGAACTTGTTCCACTGTTTAATTTTTCTATCTGTCAGGAAATGTCTCCTTAGTTCTAGATTGTATCTCTCCTTGATTAGTTTCCACCCATTGCTTCTTGTCCTGCCTCAGGTGCCATGGAGAATAGCTTGACTCCGTCTTCTTTGTGGCAGCCTCTGAGATATTGGAACACTGCCCAATCTAACCCAAGCCATTGTTTTAAAAACGCATAACAATTTTAATCGTATTCTTTGCATATAGGTATTGTGATAATCTCCTGCTTGTCTTTTCTGCAATACGTAAGATTCAACAAAAGCTTCGCAAAATTGTCTTAACTGCTTTGAGAAGCCACAGAACAAGATCCCATGAGGAAATTTAGATCCCCCAAATAAATAAACTCAAGAGAAAAATCGTAAAATCCCATGTCCTGATTCAAATTCACTTCTCATCACATGGCAATGTTTTAAAACCGGGATTGCTTGTGTTTGATATTATTATCATTTTAATCTCAAAATTAAATAATTAATCCATGAATTATACAAAATAATATCTAATATTTCTTTCATCTTCTTTGAACTTGTAGTGAAACATTAAGTCATATTCTGATTTCTGAAAATTAAGAGATTGGAAATTCCTTCAAAATCTACTATTTGTCTTTTAATATCTCATTTGTTTCAGGTAAATCTGAACCATTAGTGAAATATAAATGGCCCACATCTTTCATTAAGTATTCCCCACCCTAATACCTACTTTAATATTTTTATTTTGCATTCCTAGAGAACCACAGATTCTCTTTGTTATAAAAATAGCTATGGAGATAATCAACATTCTTGTCTCATTCCATGAAGTGTGATAGGATTTAAATTCAGGGTTTTTTTTCCATAATGTTGCTAGATTGCAGATAGAAGTCTCTCGGATTTTTGATGAAAGTAATCTTTCTCTAAAGTCCCTTTTTAAGGGGTCCAATGTAATAAATTGAATGCTTTAAACATATTTAAAGCACACTTAATCAAGAGGTAGTATTTTTATTTTTTGTTAAATCAGGACTAGAATTTCTGTTGCTAAGCAAGACAGTTGTGCCTGATTTTACAAGGGTTTTTTTTTTGTCAGTTATTAAACGAAACATAGAGTTGTTAATTGAATCATGCAGTGGGATCAATCAGAGTAGAGCTGGAAGGTTTTCTAGTCCAACCCCCTGCTCAAGCAAGAGACACATCACATTTAAACCCAACATTAAAACCATGCAACACAATCATTCCATGCATAAACTAATGTTCTGCTCATCACCTTGTCATGTCATCCCTCACCCACCCCCAGCACTTTTCCCTAGTGCAAATATGCCACGAAGGCAGGTACCACTTCATTCCTGCACTCTCCGGTGACCGTTCTCCTCCTCCCTTTCTCATGACCCCCCTGGCTGTGATGGGAGCATCCCTCCTTAAGCAAGCCGCTGGCCACCCCATGTGCATCTTTCCTGATGCTTTGGAGCTCGCTTGATGAGGGTCTCCCCACGTATGATCACACTTTGTACCTGTCTTCATGCCATGTTTGCATATAAAGCAGCCTTCGTTTTTTGCAACTTTGGGCTGGAGTTCATGCCCTCCACACTTGTCCAAACAGCTGCTGCGTGTGGAGCAAACGGTCACCCGAAGGGAGGGGGGAGACACATACACAGAGGGGGGGAGAGAGACATAGACATAGACACACAGAGAAAGGGTGAGAGAGATAGATAGAAAGACATACACAGAGGGAGAGCGGAAGAGGGGAAGAGACAGGGATATAGAGGGAGAGAGACACGGGGGGGAGGGGAAGATTGAGAGAAGTACAGAGATGCAGAAAAGAGGGAGAAGGGAAGAGAGGGAGAGATACATAGAGAATGGTTTTGTGGCTGGGTAGGTGTGTCTAGGGGTCATCAGGTGACTGAGTGGGAGGGAGTGACACTGAGCGGGTCATGCCACCTAGGTTTTGTGGCTCCTGGTGTGATTTTATTTCTGTGGGAAACGGATCCAAGTAGCTCTTTGAGTGTTTAAGATTGCCGAACCCTGCTCTATATCAATGGTGTCATTGAGGGTCACTTCAGGGTAGTGTTTGATCTCTGAGAGTGGTTTGGCCAGGGGACATAGCCAGTTTGACATCACTCTTGTCGGGGATGCCTATGATGGCCCAAGCGCTCTGCCAGCGAACACAGGCTCCAGTTTTAGACCTAAAATTTTGCACACCTCAGTTTTATGCCATAAGGAATATATGTACAAAGTTTCATTGAAATTGAAGGTGGTCGAGTGGGGAAGATTCTGAAAATTGGTCCACTTGACAAAAGAATGACCCTTATGTCCATCCTTAATAGGTTTAATATTATAATTTTTACACAATAATTAAATATTCCACAAAGGAATCATTTTTAATTTTTAATATGGTAAAACATGGATAAATGTAACCCATTCAAACAAAAGGTCCTTTAAGGTCCTCCATAATTTTTAAAACGGGAAAGGGTTCCTAAGAGCAAATGTTTTAAGAAACATTGCTCTAAAGAACTAGCATTTGTTATCTTCTGGGATAGTTTATTACAATGGCAGAGCTTTCAGTTCTTTCAAATCAAAAAGAACCAAATAACATAATCAAATGCAGAATAAACTCCTGTCAAGCTTATTTGCAAGGGATGATACTCCAAGTTCATTAAAACGGAAGATCTCCTGATGATTAAAACTGATTGCATTGACTTCGAAAGAGGAGAAATGAAAGTGGGAAAATAATCACTAAACTAGCAGAACGGCTTCTTCCAGGAGCAGCAGTGAGGAACCCACAGCTTTACCAAATAAGGCAAGTTACAGCGAAATGCCAGAAAGAAGCAGGCCCTGTTGCGGTTGAGTTTCATGTGTGTATGTTTTAAAGATCAGGCAGCTGGATAAAAGAACATGTCCTTATACCAGTATTATTAGAGGCAGGATGCAGATGGAAAGAACAAATGTTTAGAAACCACAAGGAGAGGAAAGTCTCCCCTGAAGGGAACTTAACATTTAACCCAAACTTCATAAAATTGTCAAGTGCTATATATATTGTATATTAAATGCAGAAGAAATATTAGAGATTGCAGTTAAACCATCAATCCAGCGTCCCGTTCAGTGCGATAATTAAAATGTAATATTTCCCTGGTATGAGATATAAATATCCACCTGATTAGCAGCTAAGTTTAAAATGCAGAGTGTGTCCTAGGGTGATATACAGAACATAAGGTTCTTTAACACTCCTCCACCGAATACTTGTCATTTCCATGATTACACTTAAATAAAAATAGACCGCATGCTCTTGACATAAATGTGTGTTTCAAAACAGCATTTATTTTATTTTAGGAGAAACGTTTGGGGAAATTCCCCTATTTTCTCATTTAAGTATGCACAGGTTGTATCAAAGGTCAACTCATCCCGACAGTTTGGGAATTACAAAATGCCACCCTGAGTCTGCAGAGAGGGGCGGTATACAAATCTAATAAATTATTATAAATTATTATTATTGGTAGCTGGATGCAAAGAATTAAGTCTCATAGGTTCTTGGGGGAAGGGAAGAGTGCTGCCTATGGCGTTACCCTTCAGGTATTGTTTAAAAATGCTCCTATTTTACTACTTTCCTCCATGAAAATGCAAAATGATCAGATCGTGCAAAATGCAGCTGCGAGAGCAATCATGGGCTTTCCCAAAAATGCCCATGTAACACCAACACTCCACAGTCTGCATTGGTTGCCGATCAGTTTCCGGTCACAATTCAAAGTGTTGGTTATGACCTATAAAGCCCTTCATGGCACCGGACCATGGTATCTACGAGACCGCCTTCTGCCGCACGAATCCCAGTGACCGGTTAGGTCCCACAGAGTGGGCCTTCTCCAGGTCCCATCAACAAAGCAATGTCGTTTGGCGGGGCCCAGGGGAAGAGCCTTCTGTGTGGCGGCCCCGGCCCTCTGGAACCAACTCCCCCCAGATATTAGAATTGCCCCCACCCTCCTTGCCTTTCGTAAACTCCTTAAAACCCACCTCTGTCGTCAAGCATGGGGGAACTAAGACATCTCCCCCTGCCTATGTAGTTCTAGTACATGATATGACTGTATGTATGTTTGTGATATTGGGGTTTCTTGCTTTTAGATTTTAAATGTGTAATTGTTATCTTCGATTTTTTAATTATTAGATTTGTTAATATATATTGTTTTTGTTGTTGTTGTGAGCCGCCCCGAGTCTGCGGAGAGGGGCGGCATACAAATCTAATAAATCAAATCAAATCAAAATAACTGTGTGCCATATTTATATTGTTAAACAGCTAGTAGTAAACTTTGCTAGAGCCATGAGTAGCTCAGTCACTAAACTTTATGCTTGCTGAACTACTTCCTACATAGATACCTTCAAGTTGAAGAGTGTATTACAGGCCAAATAATTAAAACGGATGTAAGAAAGGAGAAAAAAATGAGAATGAATAGGGTTCCATTGATCAATCTGAGCTACATATATTTTTCTCTATTGGAATATTAACTGTAAAATCCCTCAACCCCAGTCACTCGTGGGGGGAAAACTGAGCGGAAGGAAAACAGAAGGGCATTTGTCTGAAAGTTAGCTCTAGCAGTTATCAGATGTCTATTCATGAATTTTCCATGTACTCAAGAGATAACACTGCCATTCTTACTTTTTGAAGTGTCCTTCCATCCATTTTTCTGTTCTTGGCACTACATGGTAAATTTTGGAGCTCTTTTCCCCACAAAGTGGATCTCATCCTATTGTGTTGAACATGTCCATGAAACATGTATTAAAAGAGTCCTGCTTTATGGTCACTAAATGAGTTATATCAATATTCAGCTAATCTTAGTTATAATCCTATCCTAGGTCCGTGATGGTGAACCTAAGGCAGGGGTGCCACAGGTGGCACGCAGAGCCATATCTGAGGGCAGGCGAGGCGTTGCCCTATGTCAGTTCCAGCACACATGTACACGCTGGCCAGCTGATTTTTGGCATTCCGGAAGGCAGTGGGAGGGCATTTCACGTTCCCTAGGCTTCAAAAGGCTTTCCTGAAGCCTGGGGAGGGAGAAAAATGGCTCAATGGCCCAACCAGAAGCTTGTTTCCAAACTTCTGGTAGGCCCATTGGCTCCATTTTTCTCCATCCACAGGTTCCAGAGCCTTTCCTGAAGCTTGGGGAGGGCAAAAACAGCCTTTCCCCACCCTCCAGAATGAGGTTGTGTGCACATACATGGGGGGGGGAGGCATTGCATTATGGGTGTGAGCATACACATGCTAGCTAGCGTGCGCAAGCATGTCCTTTTGGCACCTGAGCAAAAAAAAAGGTCCGCTATCACTGATCTAGGTTGTCAGCTAAGAAGATGGAAAGGAACAAATTAAAACTCAGAGTGAAAGGCTTTTATGATGGACAATCTCTATATTAATACAGTGATGGAAATGACTGCCTAAATGGAACTGTCCATGGAGAAAAACAGCAAATCAATGAATGTCTTTTGAATCTAGGCCTCTTTTTGGTAAACAAGTATATTGGTACACTGATTAATAGGATTCTTCTCAGGAAAGAAAACTTTGAGTGTTATAAATAGGTCAGATGCCCTAATCCTCCTCTTCCTAGAATTTTTAGACTATACTGCTTAATACCTGTGATAATTTATATAGAAATTCTGCTTCAAAATATCTGCAGGGCACCATAATAGATTGGTGAATGCCTCATAACCTCACAGCAAGATCATGAGGCCAATAGAGCTCTTGTGATTGAATGGCGGATAAATCAAATACTTAGAGCCTACAATGACATTAGGCTGCTGTGAAAGCTGTTTAGAAAGCTTTAGAGCCATTAGCTCAGATTTTTGGCCATTAGAAGCTATACAGAAAAGAAAGTATTATTTATTACAAAATGTTTGCCTGTCCCTTTTTGGAATAACTTCAGATGTTCACTTTGCTTTGATATACAGTACACTGAAGCCTTTACAAACGGATATCTTCATTGTTTAAAATATTATTTAACATTGAAAACATATTTTGGGATTGCGATTACATTCAGCATTTTCCAAGGTGCTTTCTAAATTGTAAACCAAATAATGCACACCAAGATTTACAATAAGCCATATCAGGCAGATTATATTTTCCTGATTTTCTTTATATTGGTTGCTATATTAGTCATGTCTCCAAAGCTACAGATTAATAACTCATGTAGTACAATGGGAAGTTTCGCATGAATATTCCAAGCACATTCAGATGAAAACAAAAGTACAGCAATCAAGTGGAATGACATGATTTTTCTCATCGCCAAGTCTTGGAATGTAAATGAAACAACAGCTTATTCCATAAAAGAACAAAGTGAAACCACAGGATATGACATTCCATGGCCATTAGAGATGTATTATTAGAACTATTTCTTCCATTAGTGTAATACAACCATATAAAAGCTGCTTCCTTTTTCTCTGTACTTTTGACACAATATTAGGTAGATACACCACAATGACAAAAAAAAAGCCAGTGCAATCCTATTGTTCTGTCTGGGTCCCCCCAGACGCCAACACCAACCAAAAAGAGTAGCCAGACACACTGGTAAAAAGCAAAGGCAGTTTATATAATTCAAAGCAAACACAGGTAACAAAAACTGTTCTTACAGACAGGAACACTATGAAGCTTCACAGAGGTTTCACGAAGGCTAGGCAATAAAACAGGATTCTTGCTGTCAAAAACAACGCTGAAGATAATAAAACCCACGCCTTCCCCAAGTCTTCCAGACTTCTAGGCCACAAGCCAAGATCAGAGACGCCGAGAATCGAAGCAAGGTCACAGGACTCCTAATTGATAACTCTCCACAAGACTGTAAGGGCGGGCCTGCCTTTTCAACCCTGCTGAGGAGAACCGCACCCAAACCCAGCTGTTGCCAATTCAGGGATGGAAATACCTTTCTAATTGGCCCCGTCTTTGAGCTGCTCGTCGCTGCCTCATGTCTATTATAGCCTGTGCGTCTTCATCCAATGAATCCAGGCTACTAGCTGGGGAGAGCCCCCCCCCCCGGGGGTCTCAGGCTGCTATCCCTCCTCCTCTTCCTGACGTTCTTCTCCCCCGTCTGCCTGGTCCTCCCCCTCATGTTCACTGTCCTCCTCCTCTGGGCATGGATCCGGCAGAGATCCAGCCGGTCCCTGAGGAGCCTCAGGCTGAATCACAACACCTATACTCTTATATTTTCTGTTGAGGTAAATGGGATTACTCTTTAAATGGTCACAGGATTGGTACCTGAATAAATTAAATAAATACACATGTGAAAATGATGCATAGATCAAATCCATCTTCAGCAATAGCCATTCACTTAGCCCAGCCCATCTCACAGAGTTACGGTTTGGCAAAAAAAAACCCACCACCAACCCAGAAGAGAGTGATATGTATATTGCCTTGATCTCCTGGATTATAATAAACAATCAAATAAATGAAATATGTGAGCAGGTGTGAGGGAAATAGAAAGGACACAAGAAAGCAACTGTGTTCTTTTTGCCGACAATGTGAAACTTTTCAACACCACTGACAACACACTCACTCTCCAAAAAGACCTGGACTTTGTCTCAGACTGGTCTAACACCTGGCAACTTCAAATATCAACCAACAAATGCTCTACCCTCCACATCGGCAAAAAGAATCCAAACCGCACATACGAACTGAATAAACAATCTCTCACTGTCAACCCACACTCAGTAAAAGACCTTGGAATACTAATATCAAATGACCTAAGTGCTAAAGCCCACTGCAACTATATCGCCAAAAAAGATTCTAGAGTTGTTAACCTGATCCTACGCAGATTCTGCTCAGGCAATCTCACACTACTCACAAGAGCCTACAAAACTTTTGCCAGACCCATCCTAGACTACTGCTCATCTGTCTGGAACCCATACCACATCTCAGACATTAACACCCTTGAAAATGTCCAAAGATATTTCACCAGAAGAGCCCTTCACTCCTCCACTCGAAACAGAATATCCTAGGAAATAGACTAACAATCATGGGCCTAGAAAGCCTAGAACTACGGCACCTAAAACACAATTTGAGTATTGCCCACAAAATCATATGCTGCAACGTCCTACCGGTCAATGACTACTTCAGCTTCAACCGCAACAACACAAGAGCATGCAACAGATTCAAACTTAATACGAACCGCTCCAAACTTGACTGTAAAAAATATGATTTCAACAATCGAGTTATTGAAGCGTGGAACTCATTACCGGACTCAATTGTGTCAACCCCTAACCCCCAACATTTCTCCCTTAGACTCTCCACGATTGACCTCTCCAGGTTCCTAAGAGGCCAGTAAGGGGCGCACATAAGTGCACTGGTGTGCCTTTCGTCCCCTGTCCAATTGTCTTTCCTTTCTCTCACTTATCATATATATTTTCTTTCTTTCATATATCCTCTCCTCTAAGTTCACTTTTACCCTTATATATATTACTACATGTCTATTTTTCTTCCTATGTATTTGTGTACTGTACAAATGAATAAATAAAATAAAATAAAATAGAAATAGAAATTATTGTATTGGCTATAAGACTACTGTACTTATTTGCTTGATTTAAGCAATTTGACAAATTGTCAAGGTCCTACTACTTCAGAAGCAATTTGCCACCATTCCCAATCAGTTGTGACTATGATATATTGTTGCCCAAGCTATTTTGCCAATTTCTCTACCACAGAACTGGCTCCCAACATTGACAGTACATTAAAATGCCACCATCTGAAATTAGGCCTCCTACAGAGAACATTTAAAGCCGTCCCTCCCAGGTTCCATAAAGGGGGGGGGGGATCTCAGAACTTAAGGCCAGAATTTGACTTATTACTACATCCATTTGCAAAATAAAGTGGTTTATTTTTCAGCTTCAGCAAAAAAAATTGATATAAACATACATCTTCCTTTGAGTTTAATCACCTCCAAATGTTGACTGGGAGAAACAGGCTTCAAGGTAGCCAGGTTGATTTATTGCTTGCCTGCACAATCTCTGTAAGAGAAATTGGGTGCAAAAGAAAACAGACTGTGGAAAAATATTAGAAGCGTACGAATTATGGGAGAAGAAAGCAACACATGTGTGGGTTTGTTTTTCCTGTGCAGTACTACTGAGGTGTACACCAAGGGATACTTAAGTTCCATCTGAACTGCAGGTAAGGATTGTAAAATGCTCAAAGGAGGCTTATATTATTATATTCATGCATTTTCTGTCTTATTTCCCCAGTTTATATACCGTATTTTTGGAGTATAAAATGCAACGGAGAATAAGACGCACCTTAATTTTGGGGGAGGTAAATAGGGGGGGGGGGGTCTGCCTATCATATTCATCTGGCTAGCATCCTTAGTCTGGTCAGCTTCAGCACATTATTTTATCCCTTGGTTAGGACTTAAAAAAAAATCTTATTTGGAGAGAGTAACAATGAAAGAGCTTGCAAGCTAGTAAGAGCTGGGAGCATCCTTAGCACCTCGTTAGGGCTGGAAAGAAACATATTTGGAGCAAATAGAGCAATGAAAAAAGCCTGCAAAGACTTAGGACTGGAAAAACATTTTTCGCAGAGGGTAACAATGAAATAGCTTGCAAGCCGGTAAGAGCTGGGAACATTGTTAGCACCTAGTTAGAGCTGGGGGAAAAAGCTTTGAAAAAGCTACATTCAGAGTATAAGATGCACCCAAATTTTCAGCCTCTTTTAGGAAGGAAAAAGGTACATCTTATACTCCAAAAATTTTGGTATTTATTTTGCAAAGATACAGAACTAGATTTAATAATCAAATGAAATTCTATCTCTGAAGCTAACCAACCTGGATCTAAGCAACTGTAGACAGGAAATCTCAAAATCTTCATATTCTGGATTCACTTCTTTTTCCTTTGAGCTTTTGCCAACTTTAAATCTTTCCCATAGCCTAGCATTCAATTTCCATTAGACAATAATATCTAGAGACATAGAATGTATGAATCTCTGGGGGAAGCTGATTCCAGAGGGCCAGAGTCCCACAGAGAAGGGTCTTTCCCTAGGCCCCGCCAAGTGACATTGTATAGTTGATGGGACCTGGAGAAGACCGACTCTGTGGGACCAAACCAGTTGCTGGGACTCATGCGGCATTTGCTCGCATGGTTTGGCAATGTGGCACACAATGTGTACGCAGCCATGGGATGCGAGAGAAAGTGAACCTGCAGTGAAGTAAGTTAGAACCCACTGAGGTGGTCCTCAACTAACGATCACAATTGAGCCCAATGTTTCTGTTGCTGAGACATTTGTTAAGTGAGGCTTGCCCCCTTTTCTTGCCACAATTGTTAAGTGAACCACTGCAGTTTATAAATTAGTAATCCAATTGTTAATTGAACCTAGCTTTCCCGCCGACTTTTCTTGTGAGAAAGTTGCAAAAGGGAATTACATGACCTTCATGTAATGTAATGACCTTCATAAATATGAATCAGTTTCCAAACATCTTCATTTTGATCACATGATCATGGGGATGTTGCAAAGGTCATAACTGTGAAAAATGGTCACAAGTCACTTTTTTCAGTGCCACTGTAATTTTGAACAGTCACTAAACAAGCTATTGTAAACTGAGATTGGGAAGATTGGCATATATTGTATGCTGGAATTCCTTAATTTGAAGCTACTGGTCCAGCAACAGTAAATCTTCTTTGTGGCACCATAAGAAGCAAATGTCTTAATCTGTGTGACAAAAAGTAAAATAAAATCCATTTTTTCCAGTGCAAATAAGGGAAGGAACTAAAAGAACAGCAATAGCCCTTGTAATATAGAGGTTTTTCTTCCACATGCATCAATTCTGAATTGCTAGCAGACATTTCATTACTTTATAATATCTGGCATTCCATACTCATTATATCCAAATTCATTCTATTATTTTTTTATTAATGTGTACATACATATAGTTAAGAAGCAAATGAAGAACACATAACCAGTTTTATAAAGAAGACAATAGGAAAAGCGCTTAAAAGCTTTCTCAATAATAAAGCTCCTTTCACCTGTACTGTCTTTCCTTCAGTATACCTTATCTTCCTTTATTTTAAGTTTCAGATAACAAAACATTATGGCCTTATCAAGATACATCCTAGCTGCAAAGCAGTCTTTATTCTTTGACAAATGCTGTACCTACAAAGCTGTAATACTGGGTACCTTCACATCCTTACCTTTAAATTGAAACAATGCACAAAAGAAATGCAAAGCTACTGATCCAGCCAAAATTATGTTGACAGTAAATATAAAACTAAGAGGCCCTTCAACCCAAAAAAAAGGGATAGGGTGTTTGTTTTTTTTAGGTTTGCAAACACTACAGATCACAAGATTATGTAGTTTACATTTAAAATCACAGAAAAAGAAAAATATATTATCACATATTGCACAGCAAAAAAAAAAAAGATTACTAGCCTCCCAAACATAGCAAATCTAAGTGAAGTAATACAAGGATTCAGTCAACCAAATAGTACATTCTGTTTAGAGCAGAAACTATGAGGCTGTTTACTGAAAGCAGAATCTTTCTTTAAAAAGGAGACATGATATAAGTTTATTTATGAAGAAACAGAAAATTCAAAGAGTAACCATTAGTATACTTTGGCAACTGGATCAACTGGGTAAAAAAATAAGCCAATATTTATGGTTTAAAATATCTTTGAAAAAGATGCTTCTATACTGAATCCTAGCTCTAGATTTGTTTTTTATCTGTTTGACCTGTATAAAAGCTCTCCATCTTCAAAGAGATGACAGAATCACTCTGTGGTTTCCTGGGCTCAATGAAATCCATCAATCCTCGCACATGTCACCTTGACAACTCATACAGAGGACAATGGGACGATTGCCGGCACAGAGGAACTGGATAGGCTGGTTTTGATAGGTTGCATAACAAAACCACTGAGACTGGCAAAGTCAAGGGCAGAAAACAAGAGCTGAAGTGCTCTCCTGCATAGATATAAACAAAGTTACAGTCTACATACAAAGAAGCTCACTAGTATATTTGTGAAGTCTGCAGGAAAGGCCACATTAGCAGTGCACTTCTTTGGTAAACTAGAACAGAACAAACAGAACAGAACAACAGAGTTGGAAGGGACCTTGAAGGTCTTCTAGTCCAATCCATAAGCAAGAAAACCTTATACCATTTCAAACAAAGGATTGTCCAATCTTTTTTTAAAAAATTCCAGGGTTGGAGCATCCAAAACTTCTTGAAGCAAATCATTCCACTAATCAATTGTTCTGTCAGGAGATTTTTCCTTCATTCTAATTTGCTATACAGTATCTTATAACTATAGATTATGCTGTAGTTCAGAGCTGAAATCAAGACTCTGCCATGATTTGTATCATACATGAGTAAACAAACTCTTGTAACATCAGGTAGGTGTGTCTGTGTCAGGGATGCCTGCAGAAGATCATTAATAAAAAGTCAAAATAGCGGCCACCAATGATGCAGCTGAAGCTCCAGCTGCACTATCATGGCTGCCATCTATACTTTTTTTGATCATAGTATCCCTTATATACTTAACCGTGAGTAGACACTGACAAACCAGTGAAGCACTAAATTGTTCTTCCACAACACTTGGCCCATGAAGGCAAAAGCTTCCAAAAGGCAGATCATTTGTATTATCAGCATGGAAAAAGGAGGCTATGTTTGGACACACTTTTTCTGAATTTGCTTCAATGTACAATCCAACATTTCATATTTTACAGTAGCTCTCAACTCAATTAAAGCTGAATTTAACACGGCAGTAATTATGAACAGATTTCACACTCCACAGTTCCCATCTACTTACCCAGCGGAAGACCTACAGTATTTTCTTCTGGTCTGTCCTTTTTACAACTCAGTTCAGTTAGCTAAGGAAAAGGCAACCATCTGTTTTACCCAACACATTTTAAGAACAGTTCTGGAACTAGCCTTTCCTATTTGGCTTTTTTACACTTTCCCTGCCATTTCCCCTGTTTCATCCTTACCTCCCCCTTCTGCTCTTCTTCAAAGAGAACATTTCAAAATATTATCACAGGCACTGAGCATTTTACACCTGTTAAATAGATGACAGTATATAATTGTAACAGTGTTCAGAAGATTCTAACATTCCATTTTAGTTGTCCATGTGCCACGCAGAAGTTTTTCCTATTTCAGAGGAAGAGATAATTATGAGATGCCCTTCCTGCCTTTTCTTCATCTTTCCTATCTTCTAATGCAATTATTTGAAATTATCATATCAGACCTCATCCTTAGATAATACTTATTCTCCATCAGAATCATAAATAACTACTCTCCAGAATGTATAAAACCTTGAAACTTGTTGCTGGTGATATACATACAACCAGCATTGTTGTGATTCAGCCTGAGGCTCCTCAGGGACCGGCTGCGTCTCTGCTGGATCCATGCCCAGAGGAGGAGGACAGTGAACAGGAGGGGGAGGACCAGGCAGACGGGGGAGAGGAAAGTCAGAAAGAGGAGGAGGGAGAGCAGCCTGAGAGCCCCCGGGCTCTCCCCAGCTAGTAGCCTGGACTCATTGGATGAAGAAACACAGGCTATAATTGACATGAGACAGTGACATGCAGCTCAGAGACGGACCAATTAGAAAGATATTTGCATCACTGAATTGGCAACTGCTGGGTTTGGGTGTGGTTCTCCTCAGCAGGGTTTAAAAGGCAGGCCCGCCCTTGCAGCCTTGTGGAGCGTTATCAACTGGAAGTTCTGTGACCCTGCTTTGCTTTTCGGCGTCTCTGATCTTGGCTTGTGGCCTAGAAGTCTGGAAGACTTGGGGGAGGCGTGGGTTTGTTATCTCCAGTGTTGTTTTTGACAGCAAGAATCCTGTTTTCTTTCATGGCCTTCGTGAAACCTTTGTGAAGTTCCAGCGTGTTCCTGTCTGTAAGAACAGTTTCTGTTACCTGTGTTTGCTTTGAATTATATAAACTGCCTTTGCTTTTTACCAGTGTGTCTGGATTCTCTTTTTGGTTTGGTGTTGGCTTCTGGAGGGACCCAGACAGAACAAGCATAGACATCAGGGCCTCTGGAATTAGATAGCAAATACTGAAATTGTTTTTTAAGACTAATAGTTTCAAATGTATAGTTTGAAGACGCGGGGAATAATAGGGGTTCTAAGTGCTCCCTGATACCAGAATAAAAATGAAATATTTATCTTTTTAATTGTACAAGTCTCATGAAATCTCTAAATTATGTATGATTTTGGACGCAAATCTTATGAAATTTTGACGCTCTTTTACAAACCATCAGAGAATTTCAGGTATGAACAGTCATTTTGGAGTTTGCTGGGCTCCAAATATCACACCCACACAAAAATCTTGTGAGTTTTTGTAGACTTTTTGCCCATTTTGTGTTCACAATCTCCTAAAGAAATACATTTGCTCTCATGTCCAAAACCTATGTTCCTTCACTTTATGTAGTTGTGAAAGACCATGTTCTCAATTTTCTTAATCTGCAAGATTAAATGAGGGCAACCGTAGGTTTATGCAAATGTGTGCAACCTGAGGTACAGATTTTAAAACATAGTGTTCTCAGCTACTGGTTGCTTTTTATTTTCCCTGACATAAAAGCTACAAGTAGGTTAAGCAGCCCCAATTTTAATTCTTCATTTATCAAGGTACATCAGCCTCATGACGTCTATTGTCCACATATAATATTTCATTCACACTCAGGCTAGGTTATTAAGTAGGGTACACACTAATTATAGAAAACTGATTATCTAGTTCTTTTAACTGAATGTCATTGAGGGGAAGGTCACAGAAACTATGGTAACAAAAACATACTATGTCTTTGGTTGACAATGTTGGAAAGTAGCTGTTAAATGCTAAAAAAGGCATCTTCATGCAGTATTGTGTAACATTTTCAAGTTTGTCCCTCCTTGTTTGGTAATGGATTAGGGTTAGGGTAAGGTTATGTTCTTTATTCTTTACACTTCCGTTGGAAGGATTGTCCTCAATATGTAGAAATGTACCATGAAATCAGAAAGATCACTGCTGTCAAAGCTATAAAAATCCAAACATAAGTGACACTAGTAGATCACTTTTAAATTATCTGACTTTTTAAAATAAAAGGAACAAAATAGAAGACCCTAGAAATGTTGGATAAAGAAATTAGTCTTATTTTGATTTTAATATGAACTCAATCAATAATTTCACATTTTACAAAGAAGAATTTAAATATAACTAATGTCCCTGAAATAGCAAAAAAAGCTGCATTCATCCATTTTTGGCTAGATTACACATCGATATGCTAGCTGGTACTTTCTTCTAGATGGAATCTTATTTCATCAGTGGTGTCAAATCAAAATCACTTTTGAAATAGAGAATAGGTGGAATGTCTATTCATTGGATTCCAGCCAAAATAAATGTTAGTCTTCACGATTAATATAAGATACAGGAGGGAAAAGTTGCCCCATTAATGTCACAGCAGCTGAATGGGTAATCCTACTAACTTCAAATGTTACATATGGGAAATCATAATATTAATCAGATACAAGTGACTATAGCAGTGATGATTAACCTTTTTTTCCTTGGGTGCCAAAAGAGCATGTGTGTATGCTATCGCGCATACATGAGTGCCCACATCCAATGCCTGGGGAGGGCAAAAACAGCTTCCCCATCCCCCAGAGCTCCTCTGGGGGCAGGAAACGGCCTGTTTCCCAACTTCTGATGGGCCCAGTAGGCTCGTGTTTTACCCTCCCCTGGCTCCAGGGAAAGCTTTATTTATTTATTTATTATTTATTACTTAGATTTGTATGCCGCCCCGAGTCTTCGGAGAGGGGCGGCATACAAATCTAAGTAATAAATAATAAATAAATAAATAAAGCTTTCCCTGGAGCCAGGGGAGGGTAAAAATGTCACCCCCACCCCCTGGAGGCTCTCTGAAAGCCAAAAACACCTTCCCAGAACCTCTGGCAAGCCAAAAATCAGCTGGCCAGCACACACATGCACGATGGAGCTGAGCTAGGACAACTGCTCGCATGCTAGCAGATATGGCTCCATGTGCCACCTATGGCATCCGTGCCATAGGTTCACCATCACTGGACTATAGCAATAATAGGAAGCACACAATATGTGTTTTTGAGAAAAGAGGTGTATAAAATATGAGTATCTAAACCTTAATCAGCAGGCAACTGGAAAGAATTATGGACTACTAAGTACATCTATAGATCAACTAAAGTTGTTTTTCTTCTTTTTTTATTATAAGCTTTTTATTACAGGGCAGGAGACTAAGCATCTTTTATTTCAAATCACGGTTTACCCAGACAAACACAATAGTTTTCTAAACGGCCTATCTAATATGCATATCCTGCTCCAATAGTTTAATGCTAAGAAGGAAGAGTGTGTTGCTACCAAAGCATTATAAAAGTGCATACCATATTTTTGGAGTATAAAACACATCTTTTTCCTCCCTAAAAGAGGCTGAAATTTGGATGTTTCTTAAAGCATTATAAAATGTATACCATATTTTTGGGGTATAAAACACATCTTTTTCCTCCCTAAAAGTGGCTGAAAATTTGGGTGTTTCTTATACCCGAATATAGCTTTTCCGAAGATTTTTTTTCCAGCTCTAATTAGGTGATAATGATCTGCCTGGTTTCCTACTCTCCCAGAAAAAAGGTTTTTTCCAGCCCTAAGTCTTTGCAGGCTTGTTTTCATTCCTACTCCCGCTGAAAAAGTTTTTTTCAGCCCTAACCAGGAGATAAAATAATGTGCTGAAGCTGAACAGACTAAGGACTCTAGTCAGATAAATACCTGGTAGGTAGACCCCCCCCCCCCTATTTTCCTTTCCCAAAAGTAAGGTGCATCTTAGACTCCGGTATGTTTTATACTCTGAAAAATACAGTATATAACAATACCGTTATTGTATCATATAGAACCATGGTGATGCAGTGGTTAGAATGAAGGATAGGATGGTTAACTCACTGCTCACCCCAGATGTTCAATTACTACTGGCTCAAGGTTGACTCAGTTTTCCATCCTTCCGAGGTCGGTAAAATGAGCACCTTGATTGTATGCTGACTCTGTAAACCACTTAGAAAGGGCTTTAAAGCCCTGTGAAGTGGTATATAAGTGTAAGTGCTAAACCTCAACAGAACAGATTTAAAAGGCAAACATACTTTAAAAATATTTACCTTAAGCTTTACAGTACTAAGAGATTTTGTTTTAGGTAGAGATTTTTAAGTACCGTATATACTCGAGTATAAATCGAGTTTTTTAGCCCAAAAAATGGGCTGAAAAACCCGACCTCGACTTATACTCGGGTGACTGACAGGTCACCACAAGAGGGCGCAAGCGGCTTAGAGAAAGACAGCCGTCTTTCAGCTTGAAAGAAGCGGCAACTGCCCGGTTAAGAAGGGAGAATCCACCCCCTAGCCAAACGGCTTTTTTACTGTTTAGCGCAGCGTTCGAGCGCTAAACAGGAAAAAAGCCATTTGGCTAGGGGGTGGATTCTCCCTTCTTAACCGGGCAGTTGCCGCTTTTTTGTTGTTTAGTGCTCGAACGCTGCGCTAAACAGAAAGAAGCGGCAACTGCCCGGTTAAGAAGGGAGAATCAACCCCCTAGCCAAACGGCTTTTTTCCTGTTTAGCGCTCGAACGCTGCGCTAAACAGTAAAAAAGCCGTTTGGCTAGGGGGTGGATTCTCCCTTCTTAACCGGGCAGTTGCCGCTTCTTTCTGTTTAACGCAGCGTTCGAGCGCTAAACAGCAAAAAAGCGGCAACTGCCCGGTTAAGAAGGGAGAATCCAGAGTCCTGTTGGAGTTGGGCGGCAAGGAAAGAGGGAGGGAGGGAGAGAGGGAAGGAAGGAAGAAGTTAGGAAAGAAGGAAGACAGAAAGAAAGAAAAAAAGATGGTAGAAAGGAAGAGAGACAAAGAAAGATGGTAGGAAGGAAAAAAGACAAAAAAGGAAAGGGAGGGAGGGAAGGGACTGAAGAAGGAAAGAAAAAGGAAAGAAGATAGGCAGACAGAAAAAGAAAGGGGGGGGAGAAGGAAGAAAGGAAGGAGAGAGAGACAGAAAGAAAGAAAGAAAGAAAGAAAGACAGACAGACCTATGACCACAATTGAGCCCAAAATTGTGGTTGTTAAACAAAAGCGTTGTTCAGTGAGAATCACCACATTTTATTCAATCCCGGGCATTTCCTAGCTCTAACAGTGATGTGCAAGCTAGGGAAGTACTGGTACATCTGAAGGTACCATATGTGTAATGTTCTAGTTATGGTTAAATGTGTGGCAGAAAGTGGACTCTGGGTTTGTTTTTCCTATTACAGTAAGTGAGGTTGAATGTACCGTATACAGTATACCGGTAATTTTACAAGAGCTCCCTCCCTCTCTCTCTCTCTCTGTAAATATACCGTACATATACAGTTTATATAGTAAACAATGTACGGTATATTTTTGTGTGCCTGTGTGTAATATGTATGTATACATATGGCATATATACATAGAATTAAATAGTATATTTTGGATGTTCAGTAATAGTAAATAGAGAGGGAAATTGTATCTCTTTGAGGCAAGGAGAGGCCAAATATCCTAACCCTAACCCAAACCAGCAGGAGCAGTGGGGGATTGAGGTAAGTATAGTACTTGCAATTTTTTTGCCTATACTGCCTTGGGGTACATATACCTGTTTACCCTCTTTTAAACTTACAGAGCTAGTTTACTGGTTTTCTTTGAAATAAATATTCTAAAACATTTACCCTACTGATGCCTCAACTGATGTAATTTTATTGGTTTCCATTTTAATAAGTTACCAGTAGCCGCTGCATTTTCCATCCTCGACTTATACACGGGTCAATAAATTTACCCCAATTTTTGTGGCAAAAGTAGGGGCCTCGACTTATAGTCGGAGCGACTTATACTCGAGTATATACGGGTATATACATTCCTTGGACTCTAACACCTCATTGTTGCTTAGCAACCCAAGCATCATTATACCCTAAATTCTATCCATTTTAAAAGATAATTTCTTCTAGAATAGGTTTTTAAACAAGGAAGGAAGTTTGCCTATTACACTTTTGATACTAAATGACACAAGCAGTCATTGTATTGTTACACTGTTGTAAAGGTAATTGTTACAAGTGCATTATTAACTTAGTTAATCCTTGAAGGAGATTTTCTCCAAGTAAATATAAATACTTTTATAACTAAAAAAGCTATAACTAGAAGAGAGTTATTATGTATAGAGTAATCTAATATTACTTAATGTGACAATCTTGATTTCCCATTTTCCAAATGAAGCTTTCATGTAGCTGACCAAATCTTGTAAATTAGCTCTTAATTTATTTTAGACTATACGTAAGGCACTAATATATTACTAAGATCCATTTGCTGATGAAAACATATGGCCTGTGTGTGTAGAAATGGGATGGGAGGAGGTGAATTTTCTCTTCAAATTAAGATGCTATTGTAATGTGTTCACAGGGTAAAGAAGTCAAACAAAGCTTTTCTGATCAGCAATGACACTCAAATCACATTTTCAATGCGGCAACAGTCAACAGTACATTGGTGTACTGTTAATATTTTTAATAATACATAGCCTTATATGGAAAAACTATGATTACACACCTTCAGATTTACCTTACATGTGCAGGACAACGTTTCTTGGAACATAAAAAATTAAGCTCAGGTTGAATAGCCCAAGTACATATTTAAAAGACTCATGGTACTAACCCATATCAGCACAATTTGCCACCATTTGTTGGAAACATCTTCAAGACCACCTTCTACTACATAGCTCCCAGTGACAGGTAAGGGCCCACAGATTTGGTCTTCTCCAGGTCCCATGAGCTAAACAGTGTCGACTGGCAGATCTGTGGGTGAGGGCTTTCTCTGTGGCTGCCCCAGCTCTCTGGAACCAGTTACCTCCTGAGATCTGGGGTACCCCCACCCTATTGGCCTTCTGGAAAGCAGTATCCTGGGGCCGTTGATCTTATGATGGTAACCAGTGAGATCTGGCCATGAATAATATGCAGGGGTTTAAGTGCATTGTAAATTGTTTTTAAACTGTTTTTAGAAGTTTTTGTACCATTATTGATGTTTTATATTTTTGCTGTGAGCCGCCTTGAGAGTTGAATAGCCTAGACATTTAAATAAATAAATAAATAAATACATACATACATACATACATACATACATACATACATACATACACACACACACACATGCATACAATAAAATAAAATAAAAAATAAAATAAAATAAAATAACATACTGCCCATCCACAGATAACTTTGATCCCTCAACACCACTCCGGAGACTCGGAGCGGCTTTTTCCTTATTAATACAACAGATAGCACTATTTATATGCAGTTAGAAGTTAGGGATTGCTTGGGTTCCAACATGTATCATAGTTAATAAAGTTGAATTGAATTTGCAATATGGATAACCACTCAACTAGTGTAAATAAATCCTTTGGGGTCTTTTTAAAATCCCATTGAACTCTAAATGGTTCATTACCATCAAAGTTGGTTAGCTCATGTGAGAAACATTCATGACCAAATGAAAAGCATTAGGCCAGCTTCATACTTAAAGAACACAATTTATTTCTTTTCGCCACTGAAAAAAAATCACTTATTGCTATTCTATTTTTAATCAGTTAACAGTCCATCAACAGAACAGCCCACTTAATTCATGGCGGCTAACTTTATTCCAGAGCCTTTGATAATAAACTTGTCAAAGGCTTTTTGAAAATCTTAACTATAATATGTCAACAGAGTCGTCTCCATATATATGCCTGCTGACATTCTGAAACAGCTTTCTAAAGTTGATGAAACCAAAACTGACCTTTGCAGATCAATGCTGATGTTTCATTAATAAGGCAATGTCTTCTATATACCATGGGTCTTTTTCTCTCTTCTACTGTCATTTCTATCCCTTTATCTAGAATTATTCTGCCTGGTTTATATTTTCAAAGATCTTTCCTGAGTTTATTTTTAAAAATTGGTGTCTCACTGCTATCCTCCCCAGTGCTCTGGCAGAGAATCTTTTTGGGTGGACCATTGCATATTTTTATTTCTTTCCTTCTTTCCTTTCTCTCTTTCCTTCTTTCCTTTTCTTTCCTTCCTTTCCCTTTCTTTCTTTCTTTCTCTCTCTCTCTCTTTCTTGTTTTCCTTCCTTCCTTCTCTTTTTCCCTTTAATTTCTATAGCTGCCCATCTCAGTAAATGACTTCAGGTGGCTTATATATCAATGATCCACAGACATCATTAGGGCCGAATTTGCTCCAATGCCCCAGCTGCGTCATCATTTAAGTTCTTATTTGCAATCGACTATTCTAATCCTCCTCTTGGTTTAGAGACTTCTGGCATTGATGCAGAAATTATACAATACAGTATACCATTTTTCAAATGTTGAGGACACAGGCCATTTTCACTGTCTTTTTGTTTTCTTTTCATCTCTTGATGGACACGATCACTCATTAACCCACTTCCAATATTAATCCTACCACTTACAAGAGATCCTATAATATTTACATCCCTTTATATGAGATACTGCTCTGTACCTGCTGTTTTCCTCCAGGGATCAGTTTAAAAGATACTGTTCAATATGCAAATTGTTTCCCTTTTACAAGTTCAGCTTGTCCAAATTATTCCCCAGGATCCATCAGATCTAAACTTTTTCATCTGGCATCACCATTACATTCACATTCTAAGTATGTTGATGTCCAATCTACCTAGCTGGCACTATCTGTGCATAACAACATAGCATTTCTGAAAATGCTACCTTAACAATCTGTCACAGTGTGATAGGGTTCTTTTCAAACTGGAGCCATATTTTGCTCTGAAAAAGTGGAAACTGACAAAGAAAAACATGAGGCTTTAATGCTTTTTTAAAAAACTATTTACAGGGAGACTACTTACAAGTATTCACATTTATTTTTTATTTATTTGTTTGTCAAACATGTACAAGATAGCAGGTATAGGTATAAACATAAGCAAATTAAGTACAGATAAATGAGGAGAATAGGACAATAAGGCAGGAATTGTAGGCACAATGGACAGTAGACAGTCTAAAGTTAAAGTTTTTGGGATTTGGGGAAGAAATCAAAGAGTCGAGTAATGAATTCCAGGCATTAATCAAGTTGTTGCTGAAGTCGTACTTTCTGCAATCAAGTTGGCAGTGGTTTACATTAAGTTTGTATCTATTATATGCTACAAAAACATTTTATATATGCATCTATTGTGTGCTAAAGACATGTCCTTTTAGGTCTCCTACTAGCTGCTTTGTTTTTAATCTCCTCTTTTTACTAGAAACATAGAAACATAGAAGACTGACAGCAGAAAAAGACCTCATGGTCCATCTAGTCTGCCCTTATATTATTTCCTGTATTTTATCTTACAATGGATATATGTTTATCCCAGGCATGTTTAAATTCAGTTACTGTGGATTTACCAACCACATCTGCTGGAAGTTTGTTCCAAGGATCTACTACTCTTTCAGTGAAATAATATTTTCTCACGTTGCTTTTGATCTTTCCCCCAACTAACTTCAGATTGTGTCCAATTGTTCTTGTGTTAACTTTCCTATTAAAAACACTTCCCTCCTGAACCTTATTTAACCCTTTAACATATTTAAATCTTTCGATCATGTCCCCCCTTTTCCTTCTGTCCTCCAGACTATACAGATTGAGTTCATTAAGTCTTTCCTGATACGTTTTATACTTAAGACCTTCCACCATTCTTGTAGCCCATCTTTGGACCCTTTCAATTTTGTCAATATCTTTTTGTAGGTGAGGTCTCCAGAACTGAACACAGTATTCCAAATGTGGTCACACCAGCGCTCTATATAAGGGGATCACAATCTCCCTCTTCCTGCTTGTTATACCTCTAGCTATGCAGCCAAGCATCCTACTTGCTTTTCCTAATGTCCGACCACACTGCTCACCCATTTTGAGACTGTCAGAAATCACTACCCCTAAATCCTGCTCTTCTGAAGTTTTTGCTAACACAGAACTGCCAATGCAATACTCAGACTGAGGATTCCTTTTCCCCAAGTGCATTATTTTACATTTGGAAACATTAAACTGCATTTTCCATTGCTTCGACCATTTATCTAGTAAAGCTAAATCATTTACCATATTACAGACCCCTCCAGGAATACTAAAAAAACCCTTCCCATTCAATTCACCTCCCTACTGGTTAACAAGTGAGAGACTGAAAAGAAAGGAAGGAGCTGGACTTTTGATGTGGTGTGCTTAGCATGGCTTGACTATAGCTTGGAACTATTCAACTTAACTCTACTGCTTCCCTGTCGGGGAAGAACATCACCCAGGATCTTTTGCCCAGTTCTTCCCCAGTGACCAGGAATTTACCACCAACAGAAGATTCCCCTTGGGGGGGGGGGAGCTGTCACCTGCAGACAGCCAGGTTCCTCCTTTCTTTCCTGGGTCTTTAGTAGAGCTATGGTTACTCTGGGGCCTAATTCCCCTTCTTCCCGCAAGCCACCCACTCAGACAACTAGCAACAGCAATAGCACTTAGACTTATAAAATGCTTCACAGTGCTTTACGGTCCTCTCTAATCAGTTTACAGAGTCAGAATATTGGCCCCAACTATCTGGGTCCTCATTTTACGGACCTTGGAAGGAGAGAAGGTTGAATCAATGATGAGGTTCCATCTGCCAAATTGCAGCAGTCGGCAGGCAGCAAATATAGCCTGCAGTACTACATTCTAATCACTGCACCACCATGACTCTCCACAGCGACTATTCCATATATTTAATTTTTCTCTTCAGCAATTTATCTGCAGCCACCCAGTACAGTTTTTTTTCCTCCTCCTCTCTCCAATTTTTAGTCAGACCAGCAGCATATTCTCAAGAAGTTGAGGAGAAGGGAGTCCACCTACCCCCAGGATTCTGTCCTTAACACCTATATATTAGGCTAGGCCAGGGATAGGCAAAGTTGGCTCTTCTAGGACTTGTGGACTTCAACTCCCAGAATTCCTGAGCCAATCATGCCAGCTCAGGAATTCTGGGAGTTGAAGTCCACATGTCATAGAAGAGCCAACTTTGCCTACCCCTGGGCTAGGTCAATGGGCCTGGTGTCTCAATATTTCACCGCAACAGTCCTGCCTAGAGCCAGGTCATCTCATCAGTCCTTGTGATCGCACAACTACCATTGCAAGCCAAAAGGTACCTGCTTCTTTTCCTCTGTTTACTTGCTTCAATAGATGGCTCATACCAGCAGAACAGCTGCCATGTCAGGTCATTAAGACACATATGTCACATAGTCTTGAATTTCCTTCCGCTATCCAGCAGCCTAAATGTGGTTTCCGGAATTGATTGTATAGATTTCCATGATGCTAACATAGGCCCCTGGCACCCACAATTTCACAGTAGCCTATACACAACATAAACTCATCTGTCTGCATTTTTAATATTGAATCAGCCGGCAAATAGATTTGATAAATAAAATAAATAAAAATAAATCACCAACAACCAAAAGCATTGCAAACTCGCAAAGCATCCCGCACTTGCTCTTGAGTTGCCATAGGCAAAGGGAATGGGGAAACAAACTTCTGTATCAGGGAGCTGGCATCTCAGTCAAAACAAAACACACTCCAACCGATATGTTGAGGTCGTCTCCATGGAAACCCACAGTGGCCAGAGGGGAGTGACTTTTATAGCCTGTGAAATTGCTTTGTTGGGGAATGTGACTGATAACACATATTGGAGAGACTGGGAAACAGGGTCAGAGGCAAAGTGTCAATTAACTAAGGTCATAATTGGCTCCGTCTAGTCCATGCCAGCATGAAGCTCCTAATAAATAACTGGATCTCTTTTGAAGCTTGGCTTGAGGCTCATGATTTAATTAGGGCATCTGTCAGAACCCTGACAAGCATTTTATTCCCCTGAGAACTATCTTTCATACATAATATGAGTTTATCATCCAAGGACTGGATCCCCCCTGTGACAACACCTCCATTATCCTGAAAGGTTCTTCTTCTCCAAGAGTGATCATCCTGAGAATCAAGCAAAGCTATCACACTTCATTCCCTACTCTGTATTATCTCTAGTGAAGCCAATCTTGCTTCCTGACAGCCAGAAGCTCATGGCACTGAGCACAAACACATAAGCAATGCCAAACAGGCAGAGAGTTGTACATTTTGCACTTTATGCAATGAACAGGAAATCATCTCTTCCCATATCGACTTTCTGCCTTCAGATTATTTATTGCTAATAGATGTGGGGTTTTTTTTTGTAAAGTTGGATTTTTGTTAGACTCCGGAAATTAAAACAGGCACACGGTGATTCTTCCAAGCAGATTTCTTTATTGTTCTACACCTACAGACAAAATCTTGCCAAACTGAAGCAGACCACCTACATGAAGCTACATTCTGGGAACAATTAGGGAGGGTCTGTCTTCAGCCTCTTTCTCTCCCACAAACTATCAGAACCAAGTTGCCTCTTATTCCTCTGCGTACTCTCCCTCCTGGGAATCCATGCTACATTCATCACAGTTTTACCTTATGCTTTATGAAATATACCAGGAGCCCCAGTAGTTAAACTTGACAGAAGAGATTGGCAGTCATTCTATCTTTCCTCCTGCTACTTCCCTTGCAACACTCTCTGGTCAGGACTTCCCTCCAGTTCACCTCCTATAGTCCCGAGTCCTCCTCTTTCCAAAGATTGCTGGCTGGGATCAGAGTTAAATGATATAATTTCCTGACATTTTCAGATGGAAAACACAAAGCATGTTTTTTTTAAAAAAAAAAAGCCTACTTCAAAATCAAATGCAGAATGTTTCATCCATTTCTATGACATAGTCCTGCCCAATGTGTCCTCACTATATTCTAGTTGCATTTCGAATAATTGTTCTACTTACTATATTCTTCAATTATTAAAATGATTAAAAATATTCATTACAACTCCATACTATCATTGTGTATTTATAACATCAGACTTTGTTTATATCACATTGATCTTCAAAATGCGGATGTGGATACTTCTAGACCAGGGATGGCTAACCTTTTCTGGACCGAGTGCCCAAAGCGGACACAAACAACCTGAAACCCTAAAATGCAATGTGGTGCATATCCTCCCATGTGCCTTTGCCCCCGTGCATGCCTGTATAGCCCCTGCATGCCCCCTGCCCCCGCACACACCCCACCCCCACATGCGTGCGCACCCCCTGCACAGGCATTGCCCCTGTGCAAGCATGCGCATACCCACACATGCCCTGCCCCCACATATGCACACCCACACCCACATAAACCGCACATGCATATGCACCCTGCATGCACCTCATACATACCCCGCATGAATGAGAGAGACCTGATGACCAGCTAGCCAACAGGAGGCATGCACACATGCGCAATGGAGCTGAACTGGGTTTGCGTACCTACAAAGAAGGCACTGCATGCCACCTGCGGCACGTGTGCCATAGATTCACCATCACAGTTCTAGGTCATTAATAAATTTTAATGTATGCTTAAACTCTGAATGAACATCTCAAAAAGTAGCAACTGAATTCAGTAGGGTTCTTAGTGCTCTTTGAATTTGCTTGTTTTCTTGCAGACACTTCATTATCCAAACTAGGTAACAACATCAGACTAGCACCTAGGACCCCTCATGTCAACCCTGAGCTACAAATTTTCTCCTTTATTATTAATACTTAGATAACAGCAGTAAATTTTAGCAGCTTCCCAAAAAGCCAACACAGTTCTAGGCTACATTAACAGAGGGATAGAATCAAGATCACGTGAAGTGTCAATACCACTTTATAAGGCCTTGGTAAGGCCACACTTGGAACACTGCATTCAGTTTTGGTCACCACAATGCAAAAAGGATATTGAGACTCTAGAAAGAATACAGAGAAGAGCAACAAACATGACTGGAGGCTAAAACATATGAATAATAGTTGCTGGAACCAGGTATGTCTACTTCAATGAAAAGAAGGACTAGGGGAGACCTGATAGCAGTGTTCTAATATCTCAGGAGTTGCCACGAAGAAGAGGGAGTCAAGCTATTCTCCAAAGCTCCTGAGGGTAGGACAAGGTGAAAAGCAACTTTTAATCAGTGGAACAACTTGCCTCCAGAAGTTATGAATGCTTCAACACTGGAAGTTTTTAAGAAGATGTTGAATAACCATTTGTCTGAAGTGGTGTAGTGTTTCCTGCCTAAGCAGGGGGTTGGACTAGAAGACCTTCAAGGTTCTTCCAACTCAGTTATTCTATTCTATTCTATTCCTATTCTATTCGTGCCAGGACTAAAGGCTAGACTGAGATATAAGAGCAGTATGTCAGAAGTTAATTGCAGCAAATAATTCAGCGAAATAAATTTTGTGGCATTTTTATGAAATCACAGGAATCAAGCTCAAAATAAGAGAGAACTTCAATAGTTAGTTTGGAAAGAAAATAGGAAACAAATGTAAAACAGTAATAATATAATGAATATCACAGGATTTCCATAATTATTCAGCATGCCAAATCTTGTTTCTTATCAGAATTAGACATCTAAACCATACTGCTTATTAAGAATGGCCATGCAACCTGATTTGCAAAACCAAGGAAGACCATCTTTCCTTTCTTAGGGAGGCTTATCATAATAATTACACTTCAAAATTGTTTTCCTTTTTTTTTCACTTGTTATACAATATGTGGTCTCTGCTTGTCATTTCTGTTTTTCTTTCACTGATAAAATGGCAATATTTCTTTTCCTAACTAGGTTCATATGCTTCTCCAATTATTAACTGGTTTGAATGATTTACTCTCTATAATTGGATTAAAACTTCTTTACAGCAACAATACATCAGTTATACAGACTGCAACCAGATAAACAAAGGCAGAACATTTTTCCTACAGAATGGATATTTACTGTTGCAAGGATAATTTTCACATATTGAAAAGAGACACGTTCTTGGTTACAACCGAACCGCATAACAATAACAATAACAATAAGCTGATGTCTGTGCCTTTACTGAAAATGCAAATGTTGAAGAATTACATGAAAGGTAGAAAAAAGAGAGGAAGAAAACCAACAACAACAAGGTAGATGAACTTGGATTATCGTGGTGTTGTGTGCACCATTGAAAAGAACAAATCAGGGCTGTATGGTCATGATGAAAAATTGATCTTGATGGTTTCTAGGAATGGAAAATTACTTGATGACACATAATAAATCAATGGCAAATCTAAGTGCATTACCCAGAAAGGATGTAGTGTTTGGAACATTAAAATTGAAGAAAGAGAAGAACCTGGGCAAACGCAATTATGCAAAGTTAATAAAGGTATTATATTTGGAAAGGTATTTATTTATTTATATATTTGTCATACAAGTATAGAATTAAAGTTTGTATTAACATAGCAAAGTATAAAGAGGTGATAAAAAAGATAATAGGACAGAAGGACAGGGACGGTAGGCACAATAGTGCACTTATGCATGCTCCTTACAGACCTCTTAGGAAAGTGGAGAGGTCAACAGTAGATAATTTGAGGTTGAAGATCTTGGGGTTAGGGGAAGAAACAGCAGAGTCAGGTAGTGAGTTCCAGGCATTGATCACTCTGTTGTGGAAGTTATATTTTCTGCAGTCAGGTTTGGAGCAATTTACATTTAGTTTGTATCTATTACATGCTCTTGTGCTGTTGTTGTTGAAGGTGAATTAGTCGACCAAGAGAAAGGACGTTATGGTGTATGCTCTTATGAACAACAGTTAAATCAGTTCGGAGGCGACTTAGTTGTAGATTGTCTAGCCATAGTATTTAAAGTCTGGAGGAGTACAGTAGTTTCTTTCAAGAGGAGTTCTATATTCATTGTCAACATCTGATTCAAGGAATGGAAATGTATACTATATGCCTGGAGATCACCATATGGACAACATTGGAATCAATTTGACTGTATAATGATGAGAAACAAAAGTGGAGGAGAAAGCCATCCAGCCAACCAAAATACTTCCAGATGCAGCAGAACACACCATGAATTACAAGCATCATATACACGTATTAGATTTAAAAAAGATTATTGATACACCAACAAAACTTTACATGGAGGACATACCGTCAGACTTTAAGCTTAATATAAGATATAGAATTAATACTTTCAATTCTAGCAAAAAGACTATCTGTAGGGGCAGGTAAAGAGATAATAGATAAATGAATCAATCAGGAAAAAAATGGTAAAAAAAGAGATCCAAACAGCTTGAAACCAAGAAAGAACAGTGGATGAAAGCCATAATCAAACAGGAAGTATTATAATTAAATGTAAGCTTTCCAGTAAAAAAGGACAAAGTATAACATCTTAACTGAAAATGTCAACAGAGAAAAATAACAAGAAAAGGCAAATCACAAAGACATTTACAGATAAGGCTATTGAAGAACAGTACTGGAAGAAATCTAAAAGAAGCAATGAAGTTATAAGAACACACACAAAAAAACCCATTGGAATATAGAAACTATTTATAAATGGGATTACACAATAAAAAAAATATTTGCAGAGAGAAAATGCTTTCTGGGCCTGACTCTATTAGAAAGTGGAGAACAAGAAGCAATAAACCAGCTGCCAAGCAAAAATGCCCCAAGCAGCAGATGAAATACCAGTGATAGTAGATACACAGGAAGGGAAGGAAGGGAACAGTAAGGGAGGTGAAGGGAGGGAAATGCTAAATAAAAGTGCTGCTTGTGACTCAGTTTCTCACGTGACTTTTCTTTTTTAACTTTATCTGGTTCAAATTATGACAGAATGCTGTGTAAAATGAACCCAGGAAGAAGAGCTGAAGCTAAACCTAAGTCAGATGCATTCCTATTCTGAGTTTGATGATTATGTGCTAAACCAGTGAGGGTGCACCTTTCTTTTCCTTGGGTGCCAAAAGCGTGCTACTGCATATTCACAAATACCCCCACCCATAATTCAGTGCCTGGGGATAGCAAAAATGGCCTCCCTGTCCACCCCCCTCCGGAGGCCCTCTGGAGGCCTGAAACAGCCCATTTCCCAACCTCTGGTTGGCCCAGTAGCCCTGTTTTTCAGGCTTCTCTGGAGCCTGGGGAGGGCAAAAGTGCCCTTCCCAATCCCACCAGAGATTCTTTGAAAGCTGAAAATGCTCTCCCAGATTCTCCAGGCGATTTGAAAATCAACGGCTGGCAAGCACATGCACTATGGAGCTGAGCTAGGTTAATGGCTCATCTGCCAGCAGACACGGCTCTGCATGCCACCTGTGACATCTGTGCCACAGGTTTATTTATTTATTCGATTTTTATGCCGCCCTTCTATTTAGACTCAGGGTGGCTTACAACATGTTAGCAATAGCATTTTTTAACAGAGCCAGCATATTGCCCCCACAATTCAGGTCCTCGTTTTACCCACCTCGGAAGGATGGAAGGCTGAGTCAACCTTGAGTGGATTTGAACTGCTGACCTACAGATCTACAGTCAGTTTCAGTGGCCTGCAGTACAGCACTCTACCTGCTGCGCCACCCCAGCTCATTTTGCCATAACTGTGCTAAACCACATTTCCAGGGGGGGGGGGGATGACAAACTAGAATCAGAAGATGGCAATGATGACAATACAGGGGTCTGAGAGCATACTCTTAAAGAAAGTCAGAAGGAAAGATGATGTATGTATGTGTATATGTATGAACTTTATAGATTAAGAGACACATGATATCAGCATTCAAGTACGTTGCAGGGTGCCATGGAGAAGACAGAAACTATTTCCATTGCTACAGAAACCAAAACCAGAAATAGATATAGGTTGCTGCCTAGATTTCATTTCAATACAAGGGAACACTTTCTGATAACAAGTTATATACAACATTAGAACTGCCTATGTAGGGCTACTATGGGTTCTCCATCTGTAGAGATTTTAAAGAAGAAAACTGGACCATTTAGTAGACTTTTCAGTGCACAAATGACTCAAGGATGATGGACACCACTTCAAACTGGTTGTGGGAATATGCCATTAGGATAGCTGTCAACATAGATAAATCAGTGAAACAAAAAGGGACACAAGTAAACAATGCTTGCTATAATGGGTAAAATTCAAACAGTACATGTGATTAAAAGAAGGCCTTAAAAATTCCATTAAAAGTGACCAAACATCTTTATGTTTTATAACCTAACATTCAGTAAAACTATTAATTTTCTTTATCCGCAAGCAGAGATTTAAAAGTGTAAGTGAACGTGCAGTTGAATGTCTTACCTCTGAATTTTTTAGGAGGACTGTTAAGATCACCTGTTTCTGGTTGTACAACACATCGGTCGTCAACAAGTCTGCAATAAGCAAAAGTGGGGAACAGAATTAAACTTAGCATTACATTCTCCAAATTAGTATTTTTCAGATCCCTTTGATAGAAAGAAAGAGTCATCCAAGATTAAGTTAGAAAAGCAGCTGAGTTATCTGACTTTTCCCATACACGACGTTCTTATTTTCATTTGCGTTCCTCAAAAATGCAACTTCATTCACTTTCACTCGAGGAATATCTGTAAGGCTAATGGCAAGTGTAGTTGAATTTTAAAAACCAGAAGGTGAAATAAAGGTGAAAAAAATATGAATTTTCAAAGAGTAATTTTTGATATTAGAGAGAAAGCTGTTTGTTTGTGTTTATTTATTTATTTTATTAATTAGATTTCTATGCTGCCCTTCTTGAGACGACTCAGTGCAACATACAACGTTAAATATAACAATATATAAGAAATTTAAATATCTATAAAAATTATGAAAATTTACTTTAAAAACGCATTTTAAAAGATCCCATATATGTTCACACATTTATTTATGTATTTATCTATCTATCTATTGTCTGTCTGTCTGTCTGTCTGTCTGTCTGTCTGTCTGTCTGTCTGTCTGTCTATCTATCTATCTATCTATCTATCTATCTATCTATCTATCTATCTATCTATCTATCAGATTTGTATGCCGCCCCTCTCCGTAGACTCATTCATCCAGTCCAATCCAATCATATCACTCATGGCCCCCATGCCAACCGGCAGGGGTAGGTTTTTAAAGCTTTATGAAAGACCAGGAGGGAGGGTACAGAAAGTATCTCTAGAGGGAGTTCATTCCAGAGGGCTGGGGCCACCACAGAGAAGGCTCTTTCCCTAGACCCCACCAGACGACATTGTCTGGCCAATGGAACCTGGAGAAGGCCCACTCTGTGGGACCTAACTGGTCACTGGGATACATGATACAATCGACTCAGGGTGGCATACAACATAATAAAAGCAATACAAGTATATAGAAATCTAATATTAAAATACTAAAAATTAAAAATTCCTAAACCCCTGTTTATGCCTAACATATCCGCATTCATCCCAACTGCGTTTAGCCACTCTTAACATTGGCCGGGGTTACGTCTCTTTACTCACGGCCCCCCATCCCCACCATACATCTACATATAGATGTATCCCTGAATATACAGAGAAATAATACAAATACTTTTCTACTCACAGTAGCACCCTTCTTTTTGCACAAAATAAAATAGACATCCTTGGTCACACACACATCAAATTTATACAAAAATGGGACACAAACAATAGCTGTAAAATAAATTCCTGTCCACTGCTTAAGAATTAAATTTATTTCATGAAACTATCCCAGTGAAGATAAAGTGATAGCAAATTATATACATTTTAATGAATGTGTCTTGCTGTGTGGCATGAGAGAATGGGTATATGCTATTTGGCTGCTATTATTTCTTACTAATTACACATACTGTAGTTAATTACACATGGTTGACTTACGACCATTTGATGTTACAACAGCATTGAAAACAGACACTCACAACTGCTCCTCCCACTATTGTAGTATCCCCATGGTGATGTAATCAAAATGTGGGTGCTTCGCAGCCAATGTGTATTGATATTTGATGACCCCAGGTGCAGTGACCTAGGGTCATCAAATCACTATTTGTGATGTTCCCAGACAGGTGCCAACAGGCAAAATCATTGGGTGAAGTCACATTCTCTTAGTGATTGCATGATTCACTGAAAAACTGCAATAGTCAATTTAACAATCACGAAACCCCCCCCCCCCCCAAGAAATAGTAAAATCACACATAATTCATTTAACAACTGCCTGGGTCACAATTGTTGTCATCAGGGACTGCTATTGTTATTAATACTGTTATAACCCATTGAATAAAAAAACTTTTAATACCTATCAGCACTTAATGAAAAAAAAACCCAGTCAAAAGAGGAATATTTCCTACTAAACTTCCTGGGTGAGAAGAAACTGCACAACAAATAGAATAGAATAGAATAGAATAGAATTTTATTGGCCAAGTGTAATTTCTCCTGGTGTATATGCTCTCAGTGTACATAAAATAAAAGAGACATTCATCAAGAATTATAAGATACAACACTATCATTAAATGACTATCATTTAATGATAGTCCAGGTACAAATAAGCAAACAAATCATATTAGGAACCAGTCAATATAAATTGTAAGGAGACAAGCAACAATGTTACAGTCATACTGTCATTTGTGAGAGGAGATGGGTGATGGGAACAATGAGAAGATTAATAGTAATGCAGATTTAGTAAACAGTTTGACAGTAATGTGTGTATATGTGTGTGTGTTATTTTGTATAGTAGTACAAAAGAAGTTTAATATATATTTCATATTATATAGTTTTTGTGTTGTTCCAATGATGTTGTTTCTTTTACTCTCTTATTGACCTAAGATGTTCATTTAATTTCTTATACATATGAATTTTTTATGCTTGTATCTTCCCTTGAAAATTTTATATTTAAGGACTGCATATTTCATTATATAATGAAATAACTTGGTTAAAATTGTGATTAAAAACCCTACGCATGCATGCACAAATCGAACTTAGCTCTAATGTAGAGAAATGCCCATGTAAAGAAATAGTTCTGATTTATGGGAAAGGATACATCAACCTACAATTTGCTTGAAATAACAAACATGGATTTTATGCGTCTGGCTTTGGGTAGCAAGAAAACTATGGGAACCCTGTGTAAGCTAGCAGTGATCACTGATGAGTTGCATAAATCTAAAGACAGAAAGTAGTTTGCATGATTCTATGAACTTATCGAAAACCATAAATCGTGGTAAATGTATCATCGTCATGTACATACAGAGTCAAGATAAGTGCTCTACTATTTATTTATTTATGTATTATTTATGTATTATTTATTTATTTATTTATTATTTATTAATTGGATTTGTGTACCACCTCTCTCCAAGGACTCAGGGTGGTTCACAACATATCAAAACAATATACAATATACATTTCTGAAAAATCCAATTAATACAGCTAAAAAACTTTTAAAAAGCTAATCATTAAATTCATTCATTCCCATTCACACAGCAAGACTTACTAGAAAGTAATAGTTTAAAAAGTGAACTAAATTTCTGATAGCAAAATGACCAGTTATAACTAAAAATGTTAAAGTGATTATAGAAGGTACTGTCGTTACAGAAGCTTCAATACTCTTAACTTTTACATCAAAAGGCTGTTGACAAGGTAACCCATTTGCTGTAGAGATATACATAAGTAATTACATGTGTTGACTGACATTCATGTTTGTTAACTCCTAGGAAACCAGATAATGTCTTATCTCAGGGCAAGCTACTTCCTGTAAATAAATATCAGTGTAGGTGTACATATTGCAAGACTGGAAATAAACTTTGCTTCTGGAAGTAATTTGAGCCAACTCAAAAGCAGAAGATCCAGAGAGAACAGTGTGCATACCTTGTACTGTTTTCTAATGTATTTATTTATTAAATTTGTATGCCACCCCTCTCCGTAGACTCGGGGTGGCTAACAACAATAATAAAACAGCGTATAACAAATCTAATATTTAAAATATTTAAAATAGCTAAAAACCCTTATTAAAAGCCAAACATACACACAAACATACCATGCATAAATTGTATAGGCCTGAGGGAAAAGGAATACAGTGGAACCCCGACATAAGAGCTGCTCTACTTAAGAGCAACTCGAGATAAGAGCTGGGAGGGGAGAGATATTTTTGTTCTACTTACAAGCCCAAATTCGAGATACAAGCGCCAAGGAGCTGTCTCCTGAAGCCAAACGCTAACTTCCGCGTTCGGCTTCAGGAGACAGCTGCGAAGCGGCGCGTGTGTTTTAAAAGGTTGCAGCCGGCCTGGGGGGCTCGGGGGGGTGCTTGCAGCTTTCTTTCTTGCTCTTTTTCTTTCTCTCTTTTACCTTCCCTTCCTCTATTTCTTCTTTTCTTTCTCCTTCCCACCTTCTTCCCTCCCTCCCTCCCTTCACTCATTCCTCTCTTGCTCTCCCCTTTCATAAGTTTCCTTGCTTCCTTCCTCTGTTCCTGTCCCTTCCCCCTTTCTTTCTTTCTTTCTTTCTTTCTTTCTTGCTCTTTTTCTTTCTCTCTTTTACCTTCCCTTCCTCTATTTCTTCTTTTCTTTCTCCTTCCCACCTTCTTCCCTCCCTCCCTCCCTTCACTCATTCCTCTCTTACTCTCCCCTTTCATAAGTTTCCTTGCTTCCTTCCTCTGTTCCTGTCCCTTCCCTCTTTCCTTCCTTCCTTCCCACCCTCCGTCCATTCATTCACCCATTCCTCTCTTGATCGCTTAAAGCCGGTCCCTGGTGCAAAAAGGGTTGGGGGCCTCTGTCCTACAGGATTGGGTGGCAGAGAAGTTGAACATATGTAAATTTAAAAGTTTAAGAAAGTTTACAAGTTAAGTGAAAGAAACTTCATTATTCATTTACATGTACATGTACATTTCTTCATTAAAAACATGTCTTTCTGCATAATTTAGACTAACTTTGTGAGTTTTTTGAGGGCTGGAACCAATTAAAATTATTTACATTAATTCCTATGGGGAAAAGTCGTTCGAGATAAGAGCTGCTCGACTTAAGAGCCCAGGTCCGGAACGAATTAAACTCATATCTCGAGGTACCACTGTATCTCAATTCCCCCATGCCTGACGACAGAGGTGGGTTTTAAGGAGCTTACGAAAGGCAAGGAGGGTGGGGGCAATTCTGATCTCTGGGGGGAGCTGGTTCCAGAGGGTCAGGGCTGCCACAGAGAAGGCTCTTCCCCTGGGTCCTGCCAGACGACATTGTTTAGTTGACGGGACCCGGAGAAGGCCAACTCTGTGGGACCTAACTGGTCGCTAGGATTCGTGCGGCAGAAGGCGGTCCCGGAGATATTCTGGTCTAGATATTCTATTCTAAAAACAGAAAAATAATTCTTATATATTTGCAGGCTACAGACGGGTTGTGGCTACAGAAGGGTTGTGGCTTTTAAATGAAATTTAGCATGGTCTTGGCTATTTCTAACATCTGGCAGGTTTCACTGTATAAATATGGAAACTTTCAATAGAACATGAAGCTGATCTTTGCTGAGATGAAGAATTTAATTTACAAGGCAAAGGTGACCTCTCTGTTTTGGCTCCAAGGAATCCAAGAGAGTTGCAGTCTACTGAGTTAGAACTTTCTACAGGATGCAGCTCATTTTATACATCTGAACTTTTTACTATTTCTGGCTCCTCCTAAATTTTCATATTTTCTTTTGAAAAGAAGCAAAAAAAGCTTTTTGATTTCTATTCCATCTATCAGAAATTTAATTGACTGTGTGTCCTCAAATTTTCACCCGCAGTGACCACAAGGTTTTCTCCATGACAATCTATCCCTAACATATTCCTTCAAGTCTTCCAAATGTGCACTCATTGTCATGTAACTGAATCTCTCCACTTTTCCTCAGCCCTACAGCATTTTCCAACTGGAAAAAAGCCCTACCTCTCCAATCCCTCGCAAGCTCCTTCAGCTGTTTTTTGGGTTGCTCCACTGCGTCCTAGGGTAGACAGTGAGGAAACGGCTTCAGCGCATTCCTATGACATCATTCAACAGGTAACTGGGAAGTCCAAGTGAAGGGCATGCCTCAATGCGCCTTGGTGGAGACCCAGCTTTAATGGCTGAGCAGAGCATGCTCACAGTATGTGTCAGTTTTCAGCAGCGGAACGGTGATCCCCACACGAATGGTGGCCCCAGGTACCATTGCAGGGCTGGGGCTAACATTTACTTCATTTCAATTCAGTTTTTAAAAACCTTATCCTATGATGAAGAAAGTGCCAAACCTCCACTGATTTGCAAAGAGTAAACTTCTGCAATGCTTTAGTCTTTGTTGCAAAATAGATCATTTCAATTTAAAGCTCAGAGCTTATAATGGTCTAGCTACTTGCCAGATCAGTTGTAGCCAGCAAAACAAAGAAAATCCCAAACCTCAGTGAATAGTTAATCAATCATTTATTTATTTATTTGTTTGTTTGTTTGTTTGTTTGTTTGTTTGTTTAGATTTCTATGCCACCCTTCTCGAGGCGGCTAAGAAGAAATCATACATACCATGCATAAAATATATAGGCCAGGGGAGATGTCTCAATTCCCCCATGCCTGACGGCAGAGGTGGGTCTTAAGAAGTTTACGAAAGGCAAGGAGGGTGGAGGAAATCCTAATCTCCGGGGGGAGCTGGTTCCAAAGGGTCGGGGCCGCCACAGAGAAGGCTCTTCCCCTGGGTCCCGCCAAACGACATTGTTTAGTTGACGGGACCCGGAGAAGGCCAACTCTGTGGGACCTAACTGGTCGATAGGTGCGGCAGAAGGGGGTCCCAGAGATATTCTGGTCTGATGCCATGAAGGGCTTTATAGGTCATAACCAACACTTTGAATTGTGACCGGAAACTGCTCGGCAACTAATGCAGACTGCAGAGTGTTGGCGTAACATGGCCATACTTAGGGAAGCCCATGATTGCTCTCGCAGCTGCATTCTGCACGATCTGAAGTTTCCGAACATTTTTCAAAGGTAGCCCCATGTAGAGAGCGTTACAGTAGTCGAACCTCGAAGTGATGAGGGCATGAGTGACTGTGAGCAGTGACTCCCGGTCCAGATAGGGCTGCAACTGTTGCACCAGGCGAACCTGGGCAAACGCCCCCCTCACCACAGCTGAAAGATGGTTCTCTAATGTAAGCTGTGGATCGAGGAGGATGCCCAAGTTGCGGGCCCTCTCTGAGGGGGTCAGTGATTCCCCCCTCAGGGTAATGGACAGACAGATGGAATTGTCCTTGGGAGGCAAAACCCACAGCCACTCCGTCTTATCAGGGTTGAGTTTGAGTCTGTTGACACCCATCCAGACCCCAACAACCTCCAGACACCGGCACATCACTTCCACTGCTTCATTGACTGGACATGGGGTGGAGATGTACAACTGGGTATCATCAGCGTGCTGATGATACCTCACCCCATGCCCTTGGATTATCTTTTCCCACATGCTTAAAACTCTTCTTGAACACCAGCTATAAGATATTAGATAATGCCTAAGAATTGGGAAATATTCATACACAGGCTAAGCAGTGGCTTACAATTCAACATGGCAGCTTTTTCCAGCAAAAGCTTCAAGTGAAATTTCAAATAATTGACGCCTAATACAGTGGTACCTCGAGATACGAGTTTAATTCGTTCCGGACCTGGGCTCTTAAGTCGAGCAGCTCTTATCTCGAACGACTTTTCCCCATAGGAATTAATGTAAATAATTTTAATTGGTTCCAGCCCTCAAAAAACTCACAAAGTTAGTCTAAATTATGCAGAAAGACATGTTTTTAATGAAGAAATGTACATGTACATATAAATGAATAATGAAGTTTCTTTCACTTAACTTGTAAACTTTCTTAAACTTTTAAATTTACATATGTTCAACTTCTCTGCCACCCAATCCTGTAGGACAGAGGTCCCCAACCCTTTTTGCACCAGGGACCGGCTTTAAGCGATCAAGAGAGGAATGGGTGAATGAATGGACGGAGGGTGGGAAGGAAGGAAGGAAAGAGGGAAGGGACAGGAACAGAGGAAGGAAGCAAGGAAACTTATGAAAGGGGAGAGTAAGAGAGGAATGAGTGAAGGGAGGGAGGGAGGGAAGAAGGTGGGAAGGAGAAAGAAAAGAAGAAATAGAGGAAGGGAAGGTAAAAGAGAGAAAGAAAAAGAGCAAGAAAGAAAGAAAGAAAGAAAGAAAGAAAGAAAGGGGGAAGGGACAGGAACAGAGGAAGGAAGCAAGGAAACTTATGAAAGGGGAGAGTAAGAGAGGAATGAGTGAAGGGAGGGAGGGAGGGAAGAAGGTGGGAAGGAGAAAGAAAAGAAGAAATAGAGGAAGGGAAGGTAAAAGAGAGAAAGAAAAAGAGCAAGAAAGAAAGCTGCAAGCACCCCCCCGAGCCCCCCAGGCCGGCTGCAACCTTTTAAAACACGCGCGCCGCTTCGCAGCTGTCTCCTGAAGCCGAACGCGGAAGTTAGCGTTTGGCTTCAGGAGACAGCTCCTTGGCGCTTGTATCTCGAATTTGGGCTTGTAAGTAGAACAAAAATATCTCTCCCCTCCCAGCTCTTATCTCGAGTTGCTCTTAAGTAGAGCAGCTCTTATGTCGGGGTTCCACTGTAAAACTATCCAAGAATTAATACCAGATCAGGTCTGCTAACACAAAGAAGGCAATTATTAATATCTATGTGATCACAACAGTTTATGTATTAATACTTGAAGATCTTGTGAAGGCATTCACAATTCTATTTAACTTCTCTGTTTATCTCATAACTGCTTCTTTTAGCAGATAAAGCAGTTGCAACGTCTATAACGATTTCCTTCCTGCCTTCTCAATAGAAGGTTCTCAGTTCCCCATAATTTTCTTCATCTATTCATTTTCAGTTCTCAAGTGCTTCAGTTCTTGTTTACAATAATAGTAGAGTTGCCTGCAGAGAAGTATAATTCAGTAACTTAATTATGTTTAATAAAGGGGATATTGCATATTGCAGTTGTCAACACTTTTGTCAAGGGTACTTAAAAACACTGTAAAAACAAATAGATAACAACTCCTTTGAGTCAAGCCCATGATTACATGGATACATCTACCGGTATGTAGATTTGGGGGCAATAATGCTAAAGTGATTTGCCACTGTCTTCTTCCAAAATGTCCCTTTCACTTTCCCAATCTAGCTAACATTCCTGGAATACTCCCATTCTCATAGTAACAAGAAAATTCTTCTTATTCAGCCAAGGTAGTTTTACCATCCTCTAAAGTGGAGATTGCTGCAGTCATCAATAACTTGCATTTTCATTTTAAAAAATCATATTCAATTGTGAATCATAAGTGGTTTTGAGCCCTGCAAATCCTCCAGAACAGATGAGACTCCAAGTCTGTATGTTGTATTAGTCTCGGTTTCCCATCCCAGATACATATGCTCTGAGCTAAAAAACTTCAGGCTCTTCCTATGCTCAAAGAAACAGAATCTTTTATCCATAATGCTTCATCTAGAGTATTTTGGAAATTTGTTTTCTATATACAGTACTACATCTCTTATTGCTTGAAGGTTCTTTAAAATGTGGTAATACAGTGGGATGGTGAAATTTGATTTTATCATTTTTGTCCTATATTTACATATGTAAATAAACATCTTTAGATTATCCAATTGGTAATTTCTATTGAACTTAATTAAGAATTGCTGCTGCTACTGTTGTGTTTTTTAAAGTCCTGAGTAATAGACTGTATATTGTATCTTGTTATATTTGAGATTTTGTTCTGCTGAAGAAATATAGATGCCAGAAACTAAATGCTGTTTGGTTCTGAAAAGTCTATGAAAAAAATTATTACCTCTGTGTATGTATTTCTTAGTTTAATATTTAAATTGTCATCCAATGAATACATTGCCAGAAAAGCAACATAGATATATAAGAAAAGCAATGCTGTTTCTCTTTTGTGTAATTAGCATGCAAAAGTCCCTTAGTTTAAGGCCTTCTGTAAAAAAAAGTATTTCATATAAGATTTGTTGCTTCTGATTCCTTTTTATAATTACTTTCAGAAGAAACACTGCCAAGTCCCATATCAAAATGTAACATTTTATATTATTTTATTGCCTTTTGAAAGCATACAAAGCATGCTTCCCATATTTCTAAAGGGAAGTTAGTAGATAATATAATATAAACTATATATACACTATATAAATCACTTCTCAAAAGTACCACTTGTGTGTGTGTGTGACTGTGACTCACTCTCTCTCTCTCTCTCTCTCTCTCTGTGTGTGTGTGTGTGTGTACATATTCTGTCATATTTTAAAAATCAAATCTTTCTCTCCCCTTTCTTCGCTTTCCTTACTTTAAATTCTTAAACTTTTAAGAAAACCAGCAGTCTCAGAATCTAGTCTACAAGTTTAGATAGAGCATGAAATCAAATCTTAACATGGAAATAACTTATAGAAAGCATTCATATCAAGTTTTTATCCTACCACTGCTTTCATAGCTACCAGGAAAATATACGTTTTGAAGGATTATTCCACTGATCAATTGCTCTAACTGTCAGGAATGCTGTTCTTAGTTCTAAGTTGCTTCTCTCCTTCATTAGTTTCCACCCATTGGTTCTTGTCCTACCCTCTGGAATAGCCTGACTCCCTCTTCTTTGTGGCAGCCCCTGAGATATTGGAACATTATCATGTCTCCCCTAGTCATTCTTTTCATTAAACTAGAGATACCCAGGTCCTAGGACCGTTCTTCATCTGTTATAACCTCCAGTCTCCTAATCATCTTTGTTGCTGCACTCTTTCTAGAGCAGTGATGACCTTTTTTGGTCATGTTCCAAAAGGGGTGTATGTGGGTGTGCTAGGATGCATGCACATACCCACACCCCTTCCCTCACCCCATGCCTGCGTACCACCACCATCCTGCGCTGTACCCCGCACACAAGCCTTTCTGAAGCCTGGTAGGTGAAAAAAAATGCCCAAACGGGCAAACTGAAAGTTTGGGAAAATGCACTTCCAGTTTTACCATTGTACTGTTTTTCACACTCCAGGGCTTCAGGAAGCTTCCCTGAACCCTCCGGAATGCAAAAAAACAGCACAACGGCAAGCCAAAAGTGCATTTTCCTGAACTTTTTGCCTCTGGTAAGCAAAACAGCCTTTCCCAAGGCTGAGTCTCACATGCCCTCCAATATGGCTCTGTATGCCACCTGTGGCATACATATCATAGGTTTGCCATCACGGTTCTAGAGTCCCAACATCCTTTTTACATCGTGGTGACCAAAGCTGAATGCACTATTCCAAGTGTGGCCTTACCAAGGCACATATTATATCACACATGTGATATTAACACTCCACATGATCTTAATTCTATCTCTCTGTGAATGCAGCCTAGAACTGCATTGACTTTTTTGGCAGCTGCTATACACTGTAGAGATAAAAGATATTTCTCTTTTCTTTTATGCACATTGAGAGCATGTGTACCAAGTCAAATTCCTTGTGTGTTCATTTACACTTGGCCTATTCTATTCTATTCTATTCCTCAGTTCCACGTTTACTGAAAAAAGATTGAAAATAATTAATAGCAAGTCTACAATAACAGATTGGTCTCAAGTTCATAACGTGTCAAGAAGAAACACCCCACTGTGCACCATCTTCATTACAACATTGCTAACAAGAACCCTTTCTAAACATTTTTCATTCCCAATTCTCCACTCAGAACATAAATCTACATAGTTCTGTTCTTTGATATCCCTTTTAAGAATGTCCTCAAAGCATCAAAAAGGAAGGAAAGTAAGAGGCAGGGATTTTGTTAAAGAAAAATATTTAGATTTGGCTGAAATGTATTCACTCACCTGGGAAACGTCTTAACCCAGGATTTATGGCTGTAGGGGGAAAAAGAGATACCCAGTACTGTTAAACACTGGATGATGACATACACCAGTGTTTTTCAACCTTTTCTTTATCATAGACCCACTTTAAATACCTTTTGTGGCCACCGACCATGGCCAAGGAAACCTAAGACTTAACCCAAGATTTAAATCATAATATTCCTTCAAACCTTTGTGACCCTCCAAGAAAGCTGTGGACCACAGGTTGAGAACCACTGACATTAGAGGTGGTATTCACTTACTTTCCCTACTGGTTCGCAAAGGACCGTTGAAACTTACCTGAACGGTCTTCTCGATGCACTGCAAGGAGAGTCCAGGATGGGTAATTCTTCAGTCTGATTGGTCGGGACTGAGTTTAATTTAAATAATAGGCAGGTACCGCCCCCCTTAGCCCTCCAGTCTAAAGGAAACGAAGGAGCAGTATAGCTAACACAAATTTATTCAACATTCAAGGTAACTAGAAAAAAACAACTCCCAAAGGCACACCCTTGTCAGAAAAGAGACCCTGGTCCCAATTTTGGGTGGGTCTGGACTCTCCTTGCAGTGCATCGAGAAGACCGTTCAGGTAAGTTTCAACGGTCCTTCTCCAATGCACTTGCAAGGAGAGTCCAGGATGGGATATACCCAAGATATTAACCAAGGGAGGGAGAAGGTCGGACCGGGGGCTCTGAGAAGGAACACACCCGCTGTAGTACCCTCCTCCCAAACGCTGCTTCCGCGGAAGCGAAAGAGTCAATTCGATAGTGTCTGATAAATGAGGACGGCACCGCCCAAGTGGCCGCCCTGCAAATGTCCTCTAGTGAAGCCTGGGTGCTCCAGGCCGCTGAAGTGGCCGTACTACGAGTGGAATGTCCCGTGAGTCCCTGAGGCACAGGGGATCCTTTAGTCCGGTAAGCCTCTCTAATGCAATCACATAGCCAGCGGCTGATTGTCCTAGGGGAGACTTTAGTGCCCAACGTTCTGGTTGCAAAGGACACGAATAAAGCCTCCGAAACTCTGAATCCCTGAGTCCTGCGAATGTAAATTTTCAGAGCTCGTCTCACATCGAGCTTATGCCACCTAAGCTCCGAAGGGTGAGTCCCGTGGGTACAGAAGTCTGGGAGGACTACCTCCTGTGCCCTGTGGAAGGCAGAGTTGATCTTTGGTAGAAAGGCTGGGTCAAGTCTTAAGACCACCCTGTCCGAGTGAAAAGTACAGAGATCCTCCCTGATTGAGAACGCTGCAATCTCAGAAACCCTCCTGGCGGATGTGATTGCGACCAAAAGGGCCGTCTTGAGGGTTAACATTCTGAGAGGTATGTGGCGAAAGGGTTCAAATGGAGGTCCCGTTAAGGCGTGTAGCACCAAGGATAAATCCCAAGAAGGGAACCGATGGATCGGTGGTGGTCTGATGTTAGCTGCCCCTTTCAAGAAGTCCCTGATCCAGGGGTGTCTGGTCAGAGGGCGGGAGTTGCCCCCTCCTATGATGGTGGATAAAGCGGCCACATGACGGCGTAAGGTGTTTGGAGCGAGACCTTTTTCAAGGCCCGCCTGAAGAAAACTTAGGACCAGGGGAGGGGAGGCCTTTTGTGGATCTACCTCCCGCTCCTCACAGAACCTGGAGAAGGAAACCCAGGTAGCCTGGTATATTCTTCTTGTCGAAGGCCTGCGAGCCGCCTGGATTGTATCAATAACTGCCTCTGGTAAGAGATGTTGTCTTAGATGTTGCCGCTCAATCTCCATACGGTCAGCTGCCACCACTGTGGCTCTGGATGGGAAATCGAGCCCTGGGAGAGGGAAATCAGTTGATCTGGAATCCTCCAGGGGGGTGACACTGACAGTTGCATCAAGTCCGCAAACCAAAGGCGACGCGGCCAGTATGGAGCCAGCAACAGTACCTCCGCTCGTTGCTCCAGAATCTTTCGCATGACCCTGGGGATGATGGAGATCGGGGGAAATGCATATAGAAGTCCTGGCGGCCACAGTATCCGAAGAGCGTCCACCCCCTCCGCCCCCGGGGTCGGGAAGCGGGAGAAGAAACGTGGGAGCTGGGAGTTGCTTCGGGTAGCAAACAGGTCCAGGATTGGCCTCCCAAACTTTCGAGTGATGACCTGAAAAATTGCTGGATCCAGCTGCCACTCCCCTGGATCCAATGTCTCCCGGCTCAGCCAGTCCGCGCACACATTCTCTACGCCTGAGATGTGCTCCGCTGACAGGGAAGCCAGATTTGCCTCTGCCCATCTGAACAGGGACTCTGACTCCCTCATCAGTCGTCGAGACCGAGTCCCCCCTTGTCTGTTGATGTGAGACCGGGTGGAGACATTGTCGGTCCGAACCAGGACATGGTGGCCCGTTACCAGGTTCGCGAAGCTGAGGAGAGCCAGGGAAACTGCCTTTAACTCCAAGAAGTTGATGTTGACTTCTCTCAGGTCGGATGGGTCCCAAAGGCCCTGGGCTAAATTCGAGGAAAGATGGGCTCCCCATCCCGTCAGGCTGGCGTCTGTCGTCATTGTCAGAAAATGCTTGTCTAGGAAGAGTGACCCCTTTGTTAGAGCTGGGGAAATCCACCACCGTAAGGACCGTCGAACTGCCGGGTCGAGGTGCACCTGAAGGTGGGAATGGCTGGTCTTTCTCCTTTGGTATGGTAGGAGGAACCACTGGAGAGGGCGTAGGTGGTACCTGGCCCATGGAATGATGTCGATACAGGACACCAGTGTACCTAGAAGCTTGGACAGAGACGAGAGTCTGGGGAACTGCTGTGTCGCCAAGCTCCGGACGAGCTCTCTGATTGTGGACTGCCTCTCCTGGGACAGGAAAACAAGGCCCTTCCTGGAGTCTATACTGGTACCCAGGTGGGCCAGCCGTGTTGTGGGAGTCAAGTGGCTTTTTTCGAAGTTGATCGAAAAGCCGTGGTCCTGAAGTGTCTGGATCGTGAGATGCAGGTCCTGAAGCGCAAGGTCTCTTGATCTGGACAGAATCACGATGTCGTCCAGATAGGCCATTAGGCGCACCGACCTCTGCCTGAGGCCTGCCGTGAGAACGTCCAGCAGCTTCGTGAAGGATCTTGGGGCCGATGAAAGCCCGAAGGGCATGGCCCTGTATTGAAAATGGACTCCATCCAGGCTGAAGCGCAGATATTGTCGGTGAGACGGAAGGATGGGGACGTGAAGGTAGGCCTCTTGTAGGTCTATGGACGTCATGTAGTCCCCCTGCCTGATGGCTGCCAGGATGGAACGCAGAGAATGCATTCTGAACCTCCTGTACTTTACATAGAGGTTCAGTCTCCGCAGGTTCAGAATGAGGCGTGCCCCTCCTGACGATTTTGGTACCAAGAAGATCGCTGAGTAGAATCCCAAACCCCGCTGAGGTATAGGGACCTCCTCGATGGCACCTATCTCCAGTAGGTGAGATACCTCCTGATATAGGAGCCTCTTCTTGGACATTTCCAAGGGGGCGCGACAAGGCAGGTAGCGACAAGGTGGAGGGCAAAGAAATTCGATCTGTAGTCCTTGTGAAACTGTTGAAGTCGCCCATGGATCTGATGAGGTGTTGGTCCAGACGTCGGAGAAATGGGTTAGTCTGCCGCCTAAAGGGATGTCCGGAAGAAAGTCACTTGGTCTTCCTGAACCCTCTGCCTGAACCTCTAAAGGGGCGGCGGCCCTGGTAGGACCTGGAGCGATCAAATTGTGGGTTCCTGTCCGTGCGAAAGGAACCCTGACCAAAGGATCCCTGAAAGTAGGGCCTCGACCCTTGGTTGTTGGTCGAGGTGGAATCATTCCGAAAGGACTGCCGCCGTTGGTAGGGTGTAAAACGCCGTCCCTGCTTTTTACTGGAGTTGGGCATAATCTTCTTCTTATCCCTATCCTCCACTAGCACATCGTCCAAGATGTCTCCGAAGAGCTTCTTGCCCTTAAACGGTGAAGAAGCTAGGGCCCATTTTGACTTCACGTCGGCCTGCCAGTTCCTTAGCCAGATGAGTCTGCGGGAGGCGACCGACGCGGCCATTGCCCTTGATGAGAATTTGGCGGCATTGACTGTTGCGTCTGCCGAAAATTCGGTGGCCGCCAACAGTTTGTTTAAGTCTTGGCGTAGTCTCGCATCCTGCGGATCGACTCTGGACTGAATGTCTTTTATCCAGAGGAGCGTAGCTCTATTAAAGAATGATGCCGCCGAGGCGGCTCTTACGGCCCAAGCTGACATCTGGTGAGCCCTGCGAACAACATTGTCCGCCCTTTTGTCTTCCGCTTTTAGTCCCTCCTGGGATTCTGAAGGGACCAGGGCATTTGAGACTAGGCTGGTCACCGGCTTGTCCACTATCGGCAGCTCCAGGAGGTCCTCCATGTGCTGGTCAAAGGTGTAGAAACGTCTGTCCAGATTAGACGGGCCCTGACCCGTCGCTGGGTTTTCCCATGGACGTTGTACAGTCTCTAGAAAAAGATGGGAGGATGGAACATTAACAGTCTCCTGTTTTGGAAATACAAAGAGACCACTCGTAGGCTGATCTAGAGCAGAAGCAGCCCCTTGACCTCCCTCACCAGCCTGGTCAATGGTGATCCTGGCTTTGTTCAGGAGAACCCGGAAGAGTGAGGCCTTGAACAGGCCTGGTAAGGCGGGTTGCTCAGGTGGCTGTTCATCGCCGGATAACTCATCCTCATCCTCGCTGAAGCCTTCTCTGGAAAATTCATCCTCCTCCCCCGACTCCAGGATGGATTGAGAGGCTGGAGCCGTCCAGGGGTCTCTGAATCTCGACGGAGCAGGGCCGGCCGGTACCTGCTGCTGCTGAGCCACGCTAGCCTGCCCCTGTGTGTAGGCGCTGACAATTAGGTCTTGCAGGGCTTGAGGCATGGTTTGCCAGGCATCCTGCGCCGTGCGCAATCCAGCAGCCGTAGGGGTGAATGTGGCTGCTGTAGTCTGGCCACCCTGAGGGGGCATTGGCTGTGGAGCAGTAGATGTGCTGGGCCACGCTGCTTGTCTTCCAAATGAAAAGACATCCGGTCTGGAAGAAGTTGAGGGTTGGAAGTATCTTTCCGGTGACCAGTCCCTCACCGAGGCCGAGCCTACTACCCCTGGTGCAAATAAGGGGGAGGCTGGCTGAGGGATGGAAATGGGGGGCTGAGCAGGCGCAAGCGTGCCTCCAGACCTCTGAGAGGATTCTAACTGTTTCTCCAGCGCTTTAATCCTCTTCTCAGCCTCCCTGAGCGCAGCCCCTTGCGAAGATTTTTGTTTCTGGGGCCTTTCCTTGGGGGTAGGGGGCCTGGTAGCACTGGCTTCCTCCCCAGCCGGAATAGATTGGTCAGCCATAACTCACGAAAAGGTTGAGACAGCAAGGATCGTCTGCTTCTGCACACGCAAGCAACTGAACAGCAATCGAAGGTTGTTAAAGGTAGAGTCCACAACCGGATCGTTGCTCCAAACCGCTAGCAGTAATGGCGTCTAAGGCAGTAACTGCTGGTTGGTGTTGTGCGCCTGCGCGTCTCTCGGCAGAGGGGACACTTGGCGCGAAAACAGCCTTGCTGAGGGAGACGCTGCTGTGCGTCGGGCTCAAAAAAACATGGCCGCCGGGCCGTTGCCCTGGCAACCAATGATGCCTTCAAACAGCAACTGGCCTGCCCGCTCGATTTCGGGCTTCTTAGAAATGGCCGCCGGCTGTTGCCATGGAAACGGGCGGGAAGCCTCCCCTGGCTTCCCCGCCCTTCCTCCAGCGCTCTAGGAAAACGGCGACCGCCGAGGCTTTTCCTCGCTGCCAGTCCCTGCCGTATTATAAAGGCATCTCGAGCCTTTCAGCGCTTCCCCTTTGACTTCCTCCGCCGATGGTAAGGGGGGGGTGCGAGAGGCGCTCCCCTCTTCACTGAGGACCTTCCTCTCCTGGTCCTCGGGTTTATTCGCCACGGGCGGGACGGACCCTCCCGAGGCGTCAACCCCTTCCTCTCTTCCAGGGTCTACCTCGGAGGTAGTCTCCCTGGGTGCTCACTCCGGGGACAAGTCTGCCAACCCAGCTCGTGGGGTTGGGAAAGGAGGAGCTGCAGACCCCTGGATAAACCCACTGGAGGTTTGAATCCAGGGCTGCCTGAGGAAAAAAATTTTTCCCCCAACTGCACCTGCAAGATAAGAAAAGAAGAGAAAAACAAATTAAATTAATACATATAATTAACAATAAACAATAAATATAAATTTATTGAAGAGAAACAAACTCAGAGTCCCTATACTGCGACTGAGTTTTTAGACTGGAGGGCTAAGGGGGGTGGTACCTGCCTATTATTTAAATTAAACTCAGTCCCGACCAATCAGACTGAAGAATTACCCATCCTGGACTCTCCTTGCAAGTGCATTGGAGAATGTGCATGCTCTCACTTCAGTCATGTGCATGCCTTCTGTGCACGTGCTTTGCACATGGCTTGCACGCATGTTTGTGGCTTCAAAACATGCCTAAATAGGACAACATAATGTTGAGGCAGGCCCACCTGCAGGTCTCTACTACCGGTTCGCTCGAACCGGTCCAAACTGGCTGAATACCACCTCTGACTGGCACACACTATTTGATTACTAGTTCCATATTTCTCAAACAACAGTCAATAAATATATGCTATGCAGCAAATGGTGGCTCTTACCCCAAAGTGCTGATAAATCCATTTGTTGAACCTTCTGCATACAAAGAACAAATGTCTCCAATGTGCAAAAAACTTGACATCTTGTCAGACATCTGGGGCTTGCTGGCTCTAGGAAGAGGGAGAAAGAACCTGTTAATATTAACTGGTTCAGCAACAGTGTTTGTCACAGTGGCTGATGTTCAAGGAAAGTTTGTCACCAATGTAAATTCACACGAGTTACCCACAAGCACAGATGACTTACAACCTAGACTTACAACCAATCACTTAGTGCTACAAAATAAATAACTTACGATCATTTTTCACAATTATGATCAATTTGGCATCTGCATGGCCAGATGATCAAAATTTGGAAACTTGGCAACTGGCTCATATTTACGATGCCTTCAGGCAGAAGTGGCCTGCTGCTGGAACATCTAATTGGGCAGAGCTCCGCCGCTCTGGAATGTGAATGCGGGATCGAGCGCAATTATGCTTCCTGCACCTGCACCTATCCCACGCAAAGGGTTGCACATGCGGGCGCGTTTGGGGGAGTTTTTTTTGCTTCCCCGCATTTACTGTGCTTGAACTGTTGCCAAAATAATCATTAAATGTTCTGGGAAACACATATGTGGCAGGCATCAAAGGTTGTTTGATAAAATGTGTCATGTCTCAGCCTTTAATTGGTTTTTTATTATTATTATTTTAAAGACCAGAGAATCTGGTTTGTTTGTGGTCCACATTCAGTCATGGATTCTATATAAACAGGGTTTTTACATAGAGACAATTATTGTTGCATTTGATTTATCCTTTTTCTTTTTTTCCTTTTTTATCTTTGGCTTATGTGAGCAGAACTACTGGAAGGATAATCTGGATCCCAATGTGTCACAAAACGGAGTTTGCACCATCAGACAGAGACAAGCCTGGCTGGATTGTTCTTTGGACTTTATAGATAAACAACCTGACTAGGCTGAGAAGAGAAAATACAAGTTAACACCTTATCTGTACAGTAAGAGAGGGGTGGCATACAAATAAAATAAAATAAAATCAAATAAACAAACAAACAAACAAATAAACAAATAAATAAATTGTATTTAAAATACTGAAACAAAAAAAGGTAATTTCTACTGAATCCTCTTTAACAGAACATGTACATAACTATGGCTTACTGAGGAAATTTGTCATCACATTTTTATACAGGTATATATACAGTGATGGGCTACCAAAATTTGTACTACCACACTGTGGGCATGGCTTATGCATTTTGTTTCAACATCTTTCAGTGCAAATTGGATGTGGAGCTCCATTTTTGCTACCCCACTGCGTTCCCCCTCGTCCGGGCAGTAGCCCACCCCTGATTATCTACTATATAAAGTGTATGTATACACATACACGCACAGCTCTTCTAAAATTATACACATTCAACCTCATTTACTGTAATAGGAAAAACATACCTAGAGCCAGAAGGGGGGAAAAAAGGGGGAAAAAATCAAAATTTTGCTGCCAGTACTGCGTACCTGACCATACCCGTAGGAGCCTGCCACTATATATATACTTAGATCAGGGGGATTTTGGCTCCAAAATTGTATTAGATCAAATCTGTTCTAATAAGCGTTGCTACAGAATTTAGGATTCCAATTAAGAAGTCTTAAGTAGTACAGCCTTAGAAATTGTTTTTAATTGTCAAACTGTCTACCATATCAACAATATTAAAAGGGAGAAATATAAGGGAAAGAAATATTTTTTAAGCAGCCATGCTTTCACTGTCCACACACAAGGGGGATATTAAGCCATTTCTTCTAACTTCAATTCTCCAAGTAAAAGTAATTTTCTAATATTTTATTATTAAGAAGAATCAACCAGCTCAAGGGGATTTTTTCCCTGTGTTATCACTGCATTTGAAATCACTGCATTTCAAGGCTTTAAATATAGTTTATTAAATTAATAACTTTGTGATATCAAGATAATAAGAAAGTTCTGTCTTTTAAAGATAGCAGTCGTTCACAGCAGGACAAAATTAAATAACCTCTATCTAATTTGTGGTATTGTAACCTGCATTTTTTATATCTGTTGCAATAATCAAACAAGCCATTGTTACTTAAAAAAATTATAATAAGGCATGGTATGTTCTAACTATTAAATATTTCAGTATTTCTAATTTTAAAGCGTCATGTGATATACTACTGTCAAAACCTTTTTTAAAAATTTACATTATATAAGAAACTTTTCCAGGGTCATTTTTTAAAAAACCTTACCTTACCTTTTTCCTTCCCCTTCCCCATCCCTCCTTCATTTCCTTCCCCCTCTCCCTCTTTTTTTTTCTTTTCATGCCCAGAACTGTCCATACAATTATGTTCTATGCCAGATGTAGTTTCCAAATATTTTTCAAGGATTTCCCCATTGCAGTAGTCTAAATGAGGCATGACCAGCACAAGACTGATTGAGAATAGAACCTCAGGGTCCAGGAAAGGCCACAATTGGTGCATAACATGAAGTTGCACAAAAGCTCTCCTAGCCATGATTACTACCTGATCTCTTAGCAGGAGTCACGTATCTAAGAGAATCCTCAGGTTGGTCACAGGGTCTAAAGATACTAAACTCCTACATCCCAAGGCTTCATGCGCTCATAGTTACTTTGACGTAGCAGAGTTCAGCTAAAGACTGTTGTTCCCCATCCAGGTCTCCGCTGCCTTTAGGCACCATGAAAGGGCAGTGACATTAATATTTGGATCATCTGGGGTGGAGAAATAAAGTTCTATATCATCAGCATTCCAATGATATCTTATCTTGTAATGTCTGAAGATCTCACCCAGTGGCTTCATTTAGATGTTAAAAGGGGGCAAAAAGAGTACTGAGCCTTGCAGCACCCCACAAAGGAATGGCTGCAGGTGGGCTCTCATTCACTATCAACATTGATTGGGAATGGCCTTGGAGAAAGGAACCAAACCCATGCAAGACAGCCACCCAGCCTCAAATTTTGCAGTGAGCCCAAAAGGACATCATGGTCAATGGTACTGAAAGCTGCTGATAGGTCAAGGATATCACTATCTCCATCCCACCCTTGTCAGAGATCATCTACAAGAGCAACCATTGTTGTTTCTGTCCAAAAACCAGGACTGAAACCCAATTAGAAGGGGTCCAGATAATTTAATACAAAGAATCCACAATTTGCTTCTCTCTCAACTGCTGTAGTAGTTTTTTTCTCCATTATAATGTGAGCAACAATGGTCCACAAATACAATAACAACAAATGAAGCCCAAGTCCTACCGAGAAGCAATGGAATTGATGGAATTAGCCAAGAAGCAATGGAATTGATGGAATTAAGGAGAAACTTCCTAACGGTTTAAACTATTAACCAATGGAACAGCTTGCCTTCAGAAATTGTGGGTGGTCCATCCCTGGTCATTTTTAGGAAAAGACTGGATAGTCACTTGTCTGAAATGGTATAGGATCTCCTGCTTGAGCAGGAGGTTGGACTAGAAGATCTCCAAGGGCCCCCCCAACTCTATTCTTATTCTAAAATAATAAAGGAGGATAAAAATTATTATTTTGTGTATGGTTCCTTTATATGCAGTATAGTTCCTATACCATTTGTAGTACAGTACTTGTGAAAGTTTGTCTGGTTTCAGTATCAGCAAAAAGTCCATAGAAGAAGTCTGGTTGTTGTCTAACAAACTCTGCTAAAAGAAAAGAATGAGAACAGCAGAACTAATACAAATTAGTCAAATTGTGTTAACGTAGCATTAACGAATGGAGACTATGATAACAGCAAATTTGGATACGATTATTACTGTATAGATTTAACTTTCAATTTTTTTTTACTTTGTACTTAAAAACTGTGTAAAAAATGTCAACTTTACAGTCACAAAGAAAATAATCAAATGAATGGGCCATGGAACCTTGTGATATTAACCTCAAAACTAAAGAAATACATTTGGCATCTATCAGCAAATCAGCATTCAACATTGACATCATCAACATTGGTCTTTATAAAGCTCTGCTTAGTCATTTTCATCCTTTGAGGCTGCAAAAGGTGAAAATGGATTTGAGGAACAAATCGGCAGTTTTTCAAGAATGTGGTCAAGGCTCCTTCACTCCCTCCTGTCAACTAAAACTGAAATCAGTCATGCAGGCATGAAAACTATTTCTGCTTATTTGGATTCAAAGTTTCAGCAGCAAGATTTGCACTTCCCCAAAAATGCAGCCTTCAAACTATAAACTTCATTTCACCGAGTACTAACTAATTTACATTAAAGGTGGAAGAAAAGCTTATTAAATCTGAATGGTAGATCAAGGAATAATAGCAGTCAAAAAAATTATCACACATTCCAAAACTGAAATTTAATTGTTATTCACTTTAATTCCTACCGTATTCAAAAACTCTCGGAACTAGAGAAACCCAACAATGGGATACTACATTAGTAACCTACAGCATAGGGCTACTGATAAAGGATGGCATTAATTATATAGTGCCTAAATATTTTAATTGTATTTCTGCATCCAGCATCCAAGGAAGTCAACGGAATTGTTTAAACAAACTCCCTTATAAGGATTCCAAAGATGAATGTTGGATCTGAAGATAAATCTCTCTATTATTGGACTAAGTGGTTAAACATGCAGTGGACATAGGTATAATGTTTCTTAGTTTGGTTGACCTTGTCTGATTGTAGGACTGTTCAAATTTATTGTTAAATGAAAATTGTATGCTGCCCTATATTTCATGACATGAGTCTTTATTGAAAGGTCCTTGGGTCATATCAAAGTATAAAGTTCCAGAAATAAATTATGACTAAAATTTGATAAAAGCAATTTAAAATGGAATTTAATAAAATACAATTTAAAATGAAATTGGAATAAAATACAATGAAATTGGAAAATACGATTTAAAATAAGGTTGGAATAAAACATGGTCTAAAATGAAATTGAATAAAGTACAATAATTTAAGATATAGATAAAATATGATACAATTATATTTCAATATCACCCCTCCAATCTACCCCAGCTAGTTCCACGTTACAAGATCTCAACCAAACCATTTTATTTAAGTATTGTGCTGAGTTAAATGTTATTTTGGGTTCTGGCTACACATAAGGTAATTTGTTTTGATATGGGTCATCCATTTGGTATAGAGAACAAGGTATCTGTCTCTCACCCTCCTATACAAACAACAATCAAATGAATGTGAGCCAGGTCTTCTACCTCTGACACTCCACAAATGCGAAGACACTCATTGTAGGTTATAGAATGGAATCTCCCATATCTGACCATTGTGTCAAGCTGTTCAAATCTTGTTCACATAAATATCTCCCTAAGATGTTTTGGCAGTTGTAACTTCAAATAGCTGTCTACTTGAAAAGTACGTTTGTATTTACTCAACCATTTCAAGTTACCCACTTTACTAAGGAGAGCTATATCATTTTGTGCTTCTGTAGGCTTAATTCTTTGGGCAGTTCTTTTTTTGAGTTGCTTTGTGGCCCAAGAGACAGGAAGGCCACAGCCTCTTACAAAATTTGTTTGTTTGTTTGTTTGATTGATTGATTGATTGTTTGTCTGTTTGTTTGTTTGATTGATTGATTGATTTGTATGCTGCCTCTCTGCGAGGACTCGGGGCAGCTCACAACACATCAAAGAAAACAGTTTACAATATAAATTACTAAAATCCAATTAATCTAATTAACTATTCTAAAACCCATTCTAAAATTCCTGGAGCATTAAAAAATCATTCATTCACATTCAAACCACAAACATACCTCATACTTGTCAGCCAAAGGCTAGGGTCTAGTGACCCCAAGCCTGGTAGCATAGATAGGTTTTCAGATTCTTACAGAAGGCGAGGAGGGGGGGCAGTACAAATCTCTGGTGCAGGGGTAGGCAAAGTCAGTTCTTCTATGACTTGTGGACATCAACTCCCAGAATTCCTGAGCCAATCATGCTAGCTCAGGAATTCTGGGAGTTGGAGTCCACATGTCATAGAAGAGCCAACTATGCCTACCCCTGCTCTGCAGTGAGCTGATTCCAGAGGGCCGGAGCCCTCACAGAGAAGGCTCTTCCCCTAGGCCCCGCTATGCAGCATTGTCTAATTGACGGAACCTGGAGAAGGCCGACTCTGTGGGACCTAACCAGTCACTGGGACTCATGCAGCAGGAGGCAGTCAAGTAATCTAGTCCGATGCCCTGTAGGCAAACTAACAAACTAAATTTGTTAGTTTGATGATCTAGGAGATTTGTGATCGTAGTTTTATTTGCTCTAGTTAGTAGACATAACTTGTGGGGGTCTATCAGTCTCTATTTCATTGACTTTGCACCAGTATTTATATGCTCGTATTTATATGCTCTAATTTTGGATAATGCATGAATTGTATGAATTCCCAATTCAGCTCTAACTGCTGCAGCAGACGTTCTTGGATCCATACCCAAAATACATCTCAAATGCTGGGACCGTGTTTGTTCTGGGACTGTGATTGGGTATAGACCCAATTCTAAGAAACGGCATGGTATAATCCCAGAATCTGAGGTTCTAATCATCCTTCAGCTCACCAAGCAACTTTGCAACAGTAATTTTCAACTTTTCTCACAGAATTGTGATTGTTTAAAAAAAAAACCCAGCAGAAATGAATGTCATATACGCTGCCTTGAGATTCTGAAGAAAAGCCATGTATAAATGTCACAACTATAAAAGAATATCAGCCACTCCATTTCAAAAAGAAATCCCAGTGCAGTTTTATTTTAAGGTCATTTCCTTCTCCTCTTCCCAATAAACGACTTTCAAAGAGGGCACAAGGTCACATTTAGTCATTTCCGTTAAAGGCAATCAAGTATTACTTGGAAAATTAGAAGCAGTTGGTTGTAAAAAACGTAAACATTAGAGTTCCACTTCAGAAATACTGTAGTAGGAATTTGCAATTTGATCTCCTAAATTAATGCATTGTTTATCATAACAGATCATCTATCTATCTATTTGTGGGAAGCCACCTATTATAATAAAAATAGAGATTACATCATATTAAGCAATTAAAAATAACAATATAGTCAAAGGCCATACAAAGGTGATATAATTAAATGTCTATTGCACTTAAAGATAAAGATATGTAGCATATAAAATGTATTATTTCTGTCCATATTTACAAAAAAATCCAAAAGATTCACCAATATTCTGCTAAGGGGCTTGTTCAATATTATGCTTCAATTCTCATTGGGTTCAAATAAATAAATTGGTTTACAACAATTATTTATTATGTAACCCCATGAACACTGCAAACTTATACAACTAACATTTGATTTGATTATTTTTTTTACTATTTTAAAGTGAAATTAATATAAACTGAACGTTAGAATCAAACAACTTGTAGTATCAAAAATAAGCCTGTTCATACATGTAAACCTAATCTCAAAAAGATAGATAGATGATAATGCATAAACACCACTCTCAGTAGAGACATCAAAACTCTATTCTTAGAATCTCCATATTATTTCAAAATAAGCCAACAACACAAACAGAAGTTACAACATTTTACATGGAGTAAAGTGGAAGTATTCAGACACTGAAGCATATAATATAGAATCATGATAATAATTATTTTGGAACAGAAGCATTGACAACAGACTACATTTTGTTAGCATAATTAACAGAAGACAACTAGAACACTAGTCTTCAAACTAATGAATGATCTCATCCAGCACCCTTAGACAGATCTTAAACAGAAGGGTCTGGAGCACTGAGTCCTGAAGAACTCCACAAGAAAGAGGGCGTTGGTTCAACTCTCCCTGCCCGCTTGTGTTCATTGCAATTGGGGCCACCATAGAGAACTAAGGACTGCAACCCAGTGCTATCCACCCCATACCCTGTTGATAGTCCAGAAGGATACCACAATCATTTGCTTCAAATATTCAGAGGGACCGAGGAAAACCACTCCCATACCAAAGAGGTCAATGACAATGCAATTAGCACTGTCTCGTTACTATATGCAGGTCAGAAATCTGAATGAAATTGATCAGAAACTCGAGCAACTTCTCAATAAACTCCCCTAAAAAGGAAAGTTGTGGACTTCCATATCCAAGGCTGTCTTTCTACAATTTGTCATGGGATGATTTATAAAATAAATTATACATTCAGTTAAATCAGGGGTGAGGAACTATGGCCCCATTATGACCTGTGTACTTCAATTCTCAAAATGTTATTTATTTTATTTTATTTATTAAATTTGTATGCCGCCCCTCTCTGCAGACTGAGTTAGCCATGCTGCCTCTTCAAATTCTGTGGTTTGAAGTACACAAGTCATAAAGAGGCCATACTTCTCCACCCATGACCTAAATTGTTAGAATATATTCAAACTAGGATCACCTAAGGCCATGATGGTAAATCTATGGCATGCGTGCCACAGGTGGCATGCAAGCCATTTCTGAGATATGTGAGGCATTGCTCTATGTCAGTTCCAGCGCGCATGTGTGTGCTGACCAGCTGATTTTTGGCCTTCCAGAGGGCGGGAGAGGCCATTTTCACCCTCCTCAGGCTTCAGGAAAGCCTCTGGAGCCTGGGGAGGGCAAAAAAGGCCCAATGAACCTACCAGAAGTTTGGAAGTCCGTTGGGCCCATTTTTCACCATCCATGGGCTCCAGAGGCTTTCCTGAAGTCTGGGGAGGGTGGAAAAATGCCCAACGGCCCTACAGGAAGTCTGAAGGATTCAGTAAGGTCTGCATGCATGCGCAGGGGACAGCGGGGAATATGTGCATGCATGCGTGGAAGGAAGGCACTGCATTATGGGTGAGGGCACACACACATGCATTATTACGTACGTACATGCCCTTTTGGCACCGAAGCCAAAAAAGGTTTGCCATCACTGACTTAAGAGGTTCCTTGTATCCATCATTAAGGAGAGAAGAGAAATATAATTTTGTCAGAAACTGATCCTATATCTACATTTTAAAACTTGTTAAGGATAACATCAGAGATTGAAGAGTTTAGCAGGCATGGGAGTTGATTAAATGAGTTATTATTTAATATTGGAAAGAATGTAGAAGAAGAGTTGTGTTATTCTATTGACAAAAAAAATCAGAACAGATCTGTTAGAATTTTTTCTAACACATTTTATTTAAAGGCAGAAACTTTCATGAATTGCAATGTACTATTAGACACAATGAACAGACTGATGATAAGGTTTAAATTGGGGGGAGGTGGAAATAAAAATGGGGAAAGGTATATGAAAATGGTTTTGCAGATGCAGGTTACATATAAGAACAGGTTATAAATACCTTATTCATTAACACCTGTAATTTGGATAACTTAGAGCTGCATCACTTACAGTCAGACTTAGTTATTGTATACAAAATTATATGTAGTAATGTGTTACCTGTAAATGATTTTTTTCTGTTTTAATTGCAATAATATGTGGGTAAACAACCGCTTTAAACTCAATGTAAATTGTTGTAAACTTGATTTCTGTAATAGGGTTGTCAAACTCTGGACTGCCCTACCTGATCAAGTTGTCTCAGCTACACATTTTCACAGTTTGAGTCACAAATTGACTTCTATGGGCCTTACTTCATACTTAAGGGGCCAATACAGGGGGTATGCTTAAGTGCAGTATAGTGCCTATTGTTGTAATTTTATTCTCTTATTCTTGTTCTCATTTTTGTTTTTCAAATTCCAATAAATAAATAAAAATAATGATTTAAATATTTTGCTAATATTTGAAGTAGTCTTAAGTCTTATTATTACCCTAAATGTTTACTTATTTTTAAATGTATATGCCACGTATCTCACTATTAAGGAACTCTTATTATTTAATTATTTGACAAGGGGTTAATGATTTAGCTATTTGGCTACTTTTACTGGAGTTGTTTTATTTTTAACATATTTTTTTAGGTCTGTGTCTCTGTTTTTTTAATTGTTTATCAATTTTGGAGTTGTGCTAATCTTTCAGTGCTGTTGCATTGCATCAGTGGATCATTTTGGAGATGTGTTAATCTTTCAGTGCTGTTGCATCAAATTTTCCTTTTCTGAGTTCCCTTTTCTGAACATAATAAAACACACAAACAAAAAAGTGTTCAGAAATTCAGCTATATACACATCCAACTTTAGATAAAAACTATATAGGACAGCAGTAGTAAAGTAAATCAAGGTCACCTAAAATATCAATGCCTTACCTGTAGAGAACGGCAGCATATAGGCAGTCCCTGGAGTTAAGACACGTTCCATTCCTAATTGTCTTTAACTCAAATTTATTTTTAATGACAGAACTTGTGTTTATAAACAGACTTCCTATTACTAAATGGTCTGTCGGGCTCTCTGGTAGAATCCTCCCAAAAATGCACAGGTACAAATTTCAGACACACGCACGTTTGAAAATTCAAAACAATGTTCTTTATAATGAAAATTCACTTAAACTAAGCCCTCTTTTGGTATAGCAAAGAGCACTCGTCTCCAAACAAACTGGTAATTTGTACAAGTCCCTTATCAGTTCTGTAATACTTAGCTTGCAGCTGTGAGGCAATTCACAGTCCTTCTTCTTTCACAAAGTGAAACACACTTTGCTCTGGTTTAGTTTCAAAGCGTGGAAAAATCAGCACACAAAAAGTCAAAGTCAGTAAAGCAGTCATGAAACACAAGGATCAGATAATCCTCCACAATGGCCAAACCCACATGCTGCTATTTATAGCAGCCTCACTAATTACCACAGCCCCACCCAACCACAGGTGGCCTCATTTTCTTTGATAATAATCTCTCAGTTGTTGTTGCCTATGCATTGCTCTCTGCATGCGTGGCTGTATCATTAACTGTTCTGAATCCAAGGAGGAGCTAGATAATTGATCTCCTTCTGAGCTGTCTGCCACACTCTCCTCCTCCCTGTCACTCATGTCTTCTTGGTCAGAGGAGCCTTCATCAGCAGATTCCACCGGGGGGGGGGGGCAAAACAGGCCTGCAGCATGTGGATGTCTCCCCCACATCCACAGTCCTTGGGGCAGGAGCAGGGCCAGAGCTAACCACAACACTAAAAATGCTGGGCACCATTGTGCTTCCTCAAGCTCATGAAGACTGAAGCCACACCATTTTCTCAGGAATTATTAAAAGCAGGCTGTGTATTAAAATCACACAGCTTCAATGGTTCCTGAAAGTATCATGTGGCTTCAATTGATTGATGTCTTGAAGAAGGAGAATGACATTAGACATTCTTAGTAATAGGATGTTCGTATGTAACGGTTGTCCTTTAATCAGACATTCTTAACCCAGAAACAGCCTGAATAAAGTTTTTTTTTAAAAAAATTTATTGAAGCAATGAGGACAGTTACTTATTATAACACAATTAGTTCTAGGGTGGCTTGGTGAGCAATCTTCCTTCATGCATAAAATATGTGATTATCAATAGAAGAAAATGTCTATAACTCAGGATTGAATGGTGGATACCTTGGTGCTCTCTGAGCTTAATTGTCTGCAGACATTTTATTACTTTACTAGAAGAATATGGGGTTTGATCTCTGTTTATATACAGTAGCTTCTCCTGACAGTGTTTATCAGCGTATAATGTTTTCCCTTGGAAGTTCCTTGATTAAGCTATTCTTTATTGCTTGTTTGTCTGACTTGGCAGTTCCTTAATTAGGTTACTGTTATGAAGATGTTAAGGTAATATCTGCAAATAAACAACAGTGTAACCTTATGCCTATAGCGAGTCTTGATTATGTGTACATTATTTAAAATTAATGATGGAATTAAAGGGCCAATTAAAGGACTTCACACGTGAAACTGGCCCATCACAGTTATCTTGCAATTTTCTTATCAAACATTTTCTTATGAAACATTCTTAAAGGAAGCGACAGGAATGTCAAAAATAATATTACACTCCATCACAAGAGATAGTACCGGTGCTATCATTATTCCAATAAGACAAGGTACAGAGGGAGCTTTATATCTATAAATTTTTGTCATGGTTTGAGTGTACATTTGAATGCACTACCACATTACAGGAGCAGCATCAGTTGCCACACAATTTCTGACTCCAATTTAAAGAGTTCCTATTTTCCTATAAAACCCTTCATGACAGAATGAAGGAATTAACAAATAAATGAATGAATGAATTTGATCATTTTTAAAACAGCATGCTTATAGCGAGTTTTGATTATGTGTACATTATTTAAAATTAATGATGGAATTAAAAGGCCAATTAAAAGGAAAAACAGTAATTTGTGGGCCAGGAAATAGGAGTTATCTATAAATGTCTGACCTGGGAGGAAAAAGGTAAATACAATATCAAGGAAGGCAATTTCAAGCAATACCGTAAAAACTTGCAGCTATTCTCTTGACATAATTTTTAAGGATCCTTTTTTTCTCCTTTTTGAAGGTATGCTATTTTGTAAATACTGTGTACTATGTGTACTTTTCTTCCATTAATTTAACATAATAAAATGAGAACCAAATTTCTCCAGATAAGTGTGGGCATTCAGTAATTGCACCTTTATGTATCATTCACTGAAAATGGTAGAGCTTCTAATTTAATCATTGGTTTTCTTGTCTGTAATAGGTCACTACAAACCATGACCTCAAAGAGCAGTAATATATCATCTATGGATATTGATATAGTTAGTTAGAGTAGGCTAGAACTTTTCAATGGGATTCTATGCACAATAGAATCCCACTATGTTGCGAGAGACCAAATCAGAGTAGTAAATAAGATTCTATGTCATGTTGTAATTCAGAGAATTATGATCTGGAATGTCATTCATTCATTAAAGCACTACTTTCCAACATAACAGTCTCCCAACACTGATGGGACACACTTTCTATTCCCTAAAGTCATCTTGCCCATGCTGACACAGGTTATGGGGACCGCAGTCTGAAGGCTGCCATAAAGATGAATTAAATATAGAAAACACTTAGTCATATTGCTGAAGAAAAATGAAACAGAGCAGGTGGGTTGGAGTATGAAGGAGAAAAATACCAAACTGCTGAGGAAGCAATCCTGCCAAACAGTTTTTAATTATATTAAAAAGAAAAGACACGCCAAGAAGTTTTTAAAGAAAACCAAAAAACAGCACAACTTATGCATTCATCTCCATATAAACTAGCACAGTCAACTCTTGCCCTTCACTTATAACTGAAGACTAGCATTTTACTATACAGTGGTACCTCAAGATACGAACCCCTCGTCTTACGAACAACTTGTGATACGAACCCGGGGTTCAGAAAAAATTTGCCTTTTCTTATGAACTTTTTTCGAGTTACGAACGCCAAACCCGAACTTCCGGGTTCGGCGTTCGGAGGCTCCTAGGAAGCCGCCCGGCTGTTTTAAAAAGGTGACAGCCGGGCTGGGGGGCTTCCCAGCAACCTCCCGAACCCCGAACTCTTGCCGAACTTCCGGGTTCGGGGTTGGGGGGGGGTGCTGGGAAGCCCCCCAGCCCGGCTGTCACCTTTTAAAACAGCCGGGGGGGCTTCCCAGCAGCCTCCCGAAGCCGAACGCGGAAGTTCGGGTTTGGCGTTTGGCTTCGGGAGGCTGCTGGGGAGCCGCCCGGCTGTTTTAAAAGGTCACAGCCGGGCTGGGGCGCTTGCCAGCAGCCCCGACTCCCCGCCGCTCACCCATGGCCGGCAGAAGATCGCTCTTGCCTGGCTTCCCCGCGAGGCATCAGGTCAGCATTCTGTGCGGGTGGGCGGCAGGGAAGCCGGCGGCTGTGGAAGCTGCTGCAGGAGACTTTCCCCCTCCTCGTCCGCCGCCCGCCCGCCCAGAATGCTGACCTGATGCCTCGTGTGAAGCCGGGCAAGAGCGATCTTCTGCCGGCCATGGGCGAGCTACAATAGGCTTCCACGTCCTTCACCCGTGCCTGGCGGGAGGTGAAGAGTGCTTTGCCCAGTGCAAAGTTGACAGCAAGCAGCTCCGCAGTCGCCAAAGGAGGCTTAACCGCACCCCTCTGTCCCACCCATCGCCCGTGGCCGGCATAACCTCCTCCTGCCTATCCCCGCTCTTCTGCTGGCCACGGGTGATGGGTGGGACAGAGGGGTGTGGTTAAGCCTCCTTCGGCGACTGCGGAACTGCGCGGCTTTGCCTTTTGCTGGGAGGGCAAGTGAAGCGCCGGATCTCCTGCCTTTTGCCCAGCCAAACCCCCAAATGTCTCCGCTGTAGCAGCTGCTACAATAGACTTCCACGCCTTTCGTCCGTGCCTGGCGGGAGGTGAAGAGTGCTTTGCCCAGTGCAAAGTTGACAGCAAGCAGCTCCGCAGTCGCCAAAGGAGGCTTAACCCCACCCCTCTGTCCCACCCATCGCCCGTGGCCGGCATAACCTCCTCCTGCCTATCCCCGCTCTTCTGCTGGCCACGGGCGATGGGTGGGACAGAGGGGTGTGGTTAAGCCTCCTTCGGCGACTGCGGAACTGCGCGGCTTTGCCTTTTGCTGGGAGGGCAAGTGAAGCGCCGGATCTCCTGCCTTTTGCCCAGCCAAACCCCCAAATGTCTCCGCTGTAGCAGCTGCTACAATAGACTTCCACGCCTTTCGTCCGTGCCTGGCGGGAGGTGAAGAGTGCTTTGCCCAGTGCAAAGTTGACAGCAAGCAGCTCCGCAGTCGCCAAAGGAGGCTTAACCCCACCCCTCTGTCCCACCCATCGCCCGTGGCCGGCATAACCTCCTCCTGCCTATCCCCGCTCTTCTGCTGGCCACGGGCGATGGGTGGGACAGAGGGGTGGGGTTAAGCCTCCTTTGGCGACTGCGGAGCTGCTTGCTGTCAACTTTGCACTGGGCAAAGCACTCTTCACCTCCCGCCAGGCACGGACGAAAGGCGTGGGAGTCTATTGTAGCAGCTGCTACAGTGGAGACATTTGGGGGTTTGGCTGGGCAAAAGGCAGGAGATCCGGCGCTTCACTTGCCCTCCCAGCAAAAGGCAAAGCCGCGCAGCTCCGCAGTCGCCGAAGGAGGCTTAACCCCACCCCTCTGTCCCACCCATCGCCCGTGGCCGGCAGAACAGCAGGGATAGGCAGGAGGAAGTTATGCCGGCTACGGGCGATGGGTGGGACAGAGGGGTGGGGTTAAGCCTCCTTTGGCGACTGCGGAGCTGCTTGCTGTCAACTTTGCACTGGGCAAAGCACTCTTCACCTCCCGCCAGGCACGGACGAAAGGCGTGGAAGTCTATTGTAGCAGCTGCTACAGCGGAGACATTTGGGGGGGGGAGGCAGGAGGCAGGAGATCCGGCCCTTCACTTGCCCTCCCAGCAAAAGGCAAAGCCGCGCAGCTCCCCAGCCGCCAAAGGAGGCTTAACCCCACCCCTCTGTCCCACCCATCGCCCGTATCCGGCATAACTTCCTCCTGCCTGTCCCCGCTCTGGCAGAAAAGCAGGGGCAGGCAGGAGGCAGTCTTTAACATGCCGCAGAGGCTCTGGAGCGCCGCCTGGTCTTCGCAGCACTGGCTTTCGCCCTTGTTGCGTTCGCGAGCTTTCATTCCCAGGAAGCTCTCCGAGCTCGGGAAGGATCCCACGGTCAGTCGGCTGCGGGCGGGAGGAAGGCGAATGCGGTCAGGAGGCTGGGAGGGAGGCGGAGAAAGGGATCAATGTAAAAGCGCTGGGCTGGGAACGTCTTTGGCCAATTAGCTCCTGGAGCGTGGAGGCTGCCTCCCTCCTCCTCCCGTATTCCGCCTCCCTTCCCTTTGAGTCATTGCAGCCGGACAGTAACTGTCTACCCAATCCACCCATGAGGCTCCCTCTGGGCAGTCTGCACTGTCTCTCACCCCCCCCCCCCCGTCTCCCCCCTCCTCTACCCACCCCCGAACGATCTGAATGCCGGCAGCAATGAGGCAAAAGGGGTGAGTTTTCTGTTTGCACGCATTAATCGCTTTCCCATTGATTCCTATGGGAAACATTGTTTCATCTTACGAACTTTTCACCTTACGAACCTCGTCCCAGAACCAATTAAGTTCGTATCATGAGGTATCACTGTACTTCCTTTTTCTCAAAGCAATTTTAAACTACATCTAACATTACATTACCCACATTTATTTTCTACTTATGAAATAAAATTAATTCTTCCTAAAATTTCTGATAGTTAAAAATCCTCTGACATCCAACAAAGGAAAAACTGCATCATACCTGGGCTTAGTCGAAATTATATTCCAATCTACACTGCCTCCTTCACTTTGCCCAACAATATCAAATCCCCTTTGCCTTCCCCACAAAGCACCTCATTTTAGATGCTGCCATGGACCTTCTTCTCTTTCAAAGTTCTGGGAAGAAATCTGAAGAACTGCTGCTTGCTCTTCCAAATTTCCGTAGGCAGTAGGCTGTTTTTCTCTGCTGTATCTCTCCTCTCTTGTTAGAAGACAAAGATGACCTTAACTGCAAGGGAAACTAATCTCCTTTACAATTGCTTGAACAAACATCCAAAGTCTGTACAGTAATAAAGTCTCAGAGTGGCTGCGCAAGACAGATGTTCAGCACCCCCAAAGCAGTATGGCATGTGCCTTATGTAGAGAGTCATGGGTGGCCAAGAAACCTACTTTCAAAATAGGAAGGAAAAATCCCAGTGGGATACTTTTTTAAAATGAAGTTCTAGTTTCTTGTTTTGGCCCACATAAGTCTTGCTTTTCCATGCTACTCAAACACATATTAAGGAGAATGTAAGTCAGAGGGCTGTAACTGAATTTGCTTTTCAACTTTTGAAGATGTTCAAAGCCTTTATTGTCATTGTACTAGAGGTGGGTTCCTCCCAGTTCATACCAGTTCCATAGAACCAGTGGCAATCACCACCTTTGGGTGGTCTCACCCAGTTTGTGGTGGGATTTTTTCTGTTTTTTTTCTTCTACGCATGCTCAGAAACTGAGTTTCCAGCCCTGAGCATGCATCGCCATCTTGATTTTGACTTTTGGGGGGCATTTTGGGGGACTTTTCAGCACTGCACCTGCGCACGTTCAAAGAGAGGACGTGGCCACGTGGCATGGGAGGAAATGAACCAGCACCGAGGTAAGTTAGAACCCATCCCTGCATTGTACATCATGTATACAACAAAATTGATTTAGCCTCTACTGGTGCAGTCCATACAAGAATACAAGGCAACATGAATAATATAAAAATAATCCTTATACAAGTGAGTCAGGGGAGGGAACTAGTCATATGTTTCCATATGTACATCATATTCTGTGCAACATGTATATTACTGTGACGTATGAGCTTATATTATGGTATATGTATATTACACACTACACTGCCACCAGTGAAATTTGTCATATTAATCTGTTTATGGTGCTATTATTGTGTTTAAGAATCTGACAGCCCATGAGTAGAAGCTGTTTTTTAAACTTGTTTGTACGGCTATTATTATTATTATTATTATTATTATTATTATTATTATTATTATTTATTGGATTTGTATGCCGCCCCCCTCCGCAGACTCGGGGCGGCATACAAATCCAATAAATAGCATGTAACAATCCAATTAATAAAACAACTAAAAACCTTATTATAAAACCAAACATACACACAAACATACCATGCATAACTTGTAATGGCCTAGGGGGAAGGAATATCTTAACTCCCCCATGCCTGGCGATAAAGGTGGGTCTTGAGTAATTTGCGAAAGACAAGGAGGGTGGGGGCCGTTTTAATCTCTGGGGGGAGTTGATTCCAGAGGGCCGGGGCCACCACAGAGAAGGCTCTTCCCCTGGGGCCCGCCAAACGACATTACAGTGATCCCCCGCTCGTTGCGAGGGTTCCGTTCCAGGACCCCCCGCAACGAGTGGGTTTTCGCGAAGTAGCGCTGCGGAAGTAAAAACACCATCTGCGCATGTGCAGATGGTGTTTTTACTTCCGCAGCGCTAGCGAGGAGCCGAAGATTGGGGGCGGCGCGGCTGTTTTAAAACGTCACCGCCGGCATGGGGGGCTTGCCAGCACCCCCCGGACCCCCAACCCGGGTTTGGGGGGCTGCTAGGAAGCCCCCCATGCCAGCGGCGACGTTTTAAAACAGCCGCGCCGCCCCCAATCTTCGGCTCCTCGCTAGCGGGCAGGCAGGCGGCGGACAAGCCGTTCACTGGCGCCGCTCGCTCGCGCTTCCCAGCTGAGTCCTGAAGCGAATTCACTTCAGGACTCAGGTGGGAAGCGGCGAGAATGAACGGCGTGGGCGCGGGACGCCGAGTGGGTGGCGGACAAGCCTTTCGCTAGCGCTCGCTCTCGCCGCTTTCCACCTGAGTCCTGAAGCGAATTCGCTTCAGGACTCAGGTGGGAAGCGGCGAGAATGAACGGCGTGGGCGCGGGACGCCGAGCGGGCAGCGGACAAGCCGTTCGCTAGCGCTCGCTCTCGCCGCTTTCCACCTGAGTCCTGAAGCGAATTCGCTTCAGGACTCAGGTGGGAAGCGGCGAGAATGAACGGCGTGGGCGGGCGAAGGGCGGGCGGCAGCGAGGAGTTTGCGTGGGCGGTGGGGAAACTCCTTGCTGATACCTGCCGCTCGCCCTCCCGCCAGCAAGAGGGGGAAGACCCAGGAAAGCCGCCCAGCAGCTGATCTGCCGGGCGCCATCTACGCATGCGTGCCCATAGGAAAAAAGGGCACGCATGCGCAGATGGTGTTTTGACTTCCGGGTTCAAAAATCGCAAATTACCCTGTTCGCAATGGTCGGGGACGCAATAACCGGGGGATCACTGTATTTGGTCAAAGGGACCCGAAGAAGGCCAACTCTGTGGGACCTTATCGGCTGCTGGGATTCGTGCGGTAGAAGGCGGTTCCGGATGTATTCTGGCCCAATGCCATGTAGGGCTTTAAAGGTCATTACCAACACTTTGAATTGTGACCGGAAACTGATCGGCAGCCAGTGCAGGCTACTTCTGTGTGTTCTGCACGATGGTAAAAGTGAAAAGAGGCACAGGCCAGGTTGCAAATTATCCTTACTCTACTGAAACAGTGAAACCTGCTGTACTGATTTAACACCTGCAATGTCATTCAGTGGTGTTAGAGGGCAACTAATGGTTTCTTGTGCCGAATTAGTCACTCTCTGGAGTGCCTTCCTGTCCGCAGCTGTTAAGTTTCAAGTTTCAAGTTTTATTGGATTTATATGCCGCCCCTCTCCGAAAACTCGGGGCGGCTAACAACAATCATGAACAATATACAATAAAATCCAATACTAAAAGCAAATTAAAACCCCTTAATATATAAAAACCAAACATACATACAAACATACCATGTATATAGTTGTAACGGCCTAGGGGGAGAAAAAAGTCTCAATTCCCCCATGCCTGACGGCAGAGGTGGGTTTTAAGTAGCTTACGAAAGGCAAGGAGGATGGGGGCAATTCTAATCTCTGGGGGGGAGTTGGTTCCAGAGGGCCGGGGCCGCCACAGAGAAGGCTCTTCTCCTGGGTCCCGCCAAGTGGCATTGTTTAGTTGACGGGACCCGGAGAAGACCCACTCTGTGGGACCTAACTGGCTGCTGGGATTCGTGCGGCAGAAGGAGGTCCCTGAGGTAATCTGGTCCGGTGCCATGAAGGGCTTTATAGGTCATAACCAACACTTTGAATTGTGACCGGAAACTGATCGGCAACCAATGCAGACTGCGGAGTGGAGATGTGACATGGGCATATTTAGGGAAGCCCATGATTGCTCTCGCAGCTGCATTCTGCATGATCTGAAGTTTCCGAATACTTTTCAAAGGTAGCCCCATGTAGAGAGCGTTACAGTAGTTGAGCCTCGAGGTGATGAGGGCATGAGTGACTGTGAGCAGTATGTGAGGTCACTTTCTATCATGGACCGATAGAAAGAAGTCATCTGCTGTTGTTCCATCTGATTTTTCCACAGGACTCTAAGGAAATGAAGTCTTGGTTGAGCCTTACTAATCACCAGGGGGGTGTTGTTTTTCCAGGTGAGGTCTTGATTAATGAGTACTCCCATAAATTTAAAAGAGGAAACCCTTTCCATACCCCCTTAATATACAATGGGGCAGGTTCCTCTCTGCTTCTGAAAATCCAGCACTATCTCCTTTGTCTTGCTAGTGTTTAGATGTTGGTTGTTTTTAGAACACCATGTAGATAGATTCTGGATTCTTCCCTGTATGCTGATTCGAACTTGGATTTGTCCCTAAAGGGAGGACTGAATCAGAAAAGTGAATTCTAAGATATGTTTAATAAATTATGCATGTCTGTTCCTTTAAAAAAAATCTCTGCAATGATATAATGCACATAACATTTACTGTTTTTACAGCAATCAATAAAGGTTGCAAGAAGATCCATTTCCAAAGAGTCCTTGAACCCAATCCTAAAAACTTACTCAAGCAGCAGAGTCTAAAGCACAACACCTGTCTCTTCAGTATTTCATTTATTTCATTTATTTATTTATTTATTCGATTTTTATGCCGCCGTTCTCCTTAGACTCAGGGCGGCTTACAACATGTTAGCAATAGCACTTTTTAACAGAGCCAGCATATCCGGAGAGGGGCGGCATACAAATCCAATAAATAAATAAATAAATAAATTGCCAGCATATTACCCCCACAATCTGGGTCCATTTGTTAAATTTCCCTGTTAAAGCCGAGGTTGCACTACTGTTATGGGCAATCTGTAGTCCAAATTTTAATAGAACATATGCCAAATAAAAAGAAACCCTTTAAAACATACTATATTGCACTGAAATATAATGCTCCGTGAAAAAGGCAAATAGAATAGAATAGAATAGAATAGAATAGTTGGAAGGGACCTTGGAGATTTTTTTAGTCCAACCCCCTGCTTAGGCAGGAAACCATACACCACTTCAGGCAATATCCAATATCCAATATCCAAAATCCAATATCTTCTTAAAAACTTTCAATGTTGGAACATTTACAAATTCTGGAGGCAAGTTGTTCCACTGATTAATTGTTCTAATTGTCAGGAAATTTCTCCTTAGTTCTAAGTTGCTTCTCTCCTTGTTTAATTTCCACCCATTCTTGTCCTACCCTCAGGTGCTTTGGAGAATAGCTTGACTCTCCCTCAGGTGGTAACCCCCGACATATTAGAACACTGCTATCATGTCACCCTTAGTCCTTCTTTACATCAAACTAGATATAGTTTCAAGTTTCAAGTTTAATTGGATTTGTATGCCGCCCCTCTCCGAGGACTCGGGGCGGCTCACAGCACATACAAAGAGACAGTAGTAAAACAATCCAATTAATATAAATAAATACTCAATTCCAGCAACCGTTCTTGATATATATGTTAGCCTCCAGTCCCCTAATCATCTTCGTTGCTCTTCTCTGCACTCTTTCTAGAGTCTCAACAGCTTTTTTACATCATGGAGACTAAAACTGGATGCAGTATTCCAAGTGTGGCCATATCAAGGCATTATAAACTGGTATTAACAATTGATGTGATCTTGAATCTATCCCTCTATTAATGGAGTCTAGAACTGGTTGGCTTTTTGGCAGCTACAGCACATTTATCTTAATCACAGCACTATAAACAAGCAATACATACTGTTACAACCTGTATGTTTCCTAAAAATCCTATATCTAAGGAAAGATAAAAATACACTGTCAGCCTTGCTTTAAAAAGAGGCATTATTAAATAGAAGTATTTTAGCTTCATTCTTCATAACTATTTTATAGACAACAGTAGTAATCCTTGCAGTGCACCTTTTAGATGAATGTCAGCTGTCGGGAGTTACATCTGGCTGGGACTGCTTGGGTAATATAAAACCTCTATATGGTATATTAGCAAAGGGAAATCTTATGGCAATTACAGTTTAATTAATGTATTACAGTTTAATTCTTTGTGGATCTATTTGTTTTAAATGGTTGTACTATGGTAACCTCCAGTACTGTTATTCCCAAAAATGTAGGACACACTTGGAAAGTTGGAGAAGAGGACACAGGCTAATCTTAGTACTCTGTCACCTGGTAACTAGATGACTTATGATTGTCCATGCCTATTATGGCAGCCATTCTGTCAGCTAGCAAACTTCCCTAAGGAAGAAAATTTATAAGTGGTCATGACATACTTTGAATATTCCAAATGTTTCAAAAAATGTTATCTATTGTAATCTGAAAAAATAATAAATTTCTCCTCTTATCCTACATTAAGACTGCTATGAAAATTCCTTCAAAGGTTAAGGTAATACAGACATTTGACACATTCCATATATTTACTGAATGATATCTCAAGTTAGAATAGAATAGAATTCTTTACTGGCCAAGTATGATTGGACACATAAGGAATTTGTCTTTGGTGCATATGCTCTCAGTTTACATAAAAGAAAATATGACATTTGTCAAGAATCATGCGGTACAATACTTAATGATTGTCATTGGGTTCAAATAAGCAACTAGGAAGCAATCAATATTAATATAAGTTGTAAGGATACAAGCAACAAGTTACAGTAATGTAGTCATAAGTGGGAAGAGATGGGTGATAGGAATGATGAGAAAAACTAGTAGTAATAGTAATACGGCCTTAGTGAATAGTTTGAGAGTGGTGAGGAAAATATTTGTTTAGCAGAGTGGGGGTGTTCCTGTGTCTAGTTGTCTTGCTGTGCAGTGACATTTTGAGGGTAGGAGTTGAAACCATTTATGTCCAGGATACGAGGGGTCCATAAATATTTTCACAGCCTCTTTTTGACTCATGCAACATGCAGGCCTTCAATGGAAGGCATGTTGGCAGTAATTGTTTTTTCTGCAGTTCTAATTATCCTCTGAAGTCTGCGTCTGTCTTGTTGGGCTGCAGAACCAAACCAGGCAGTTTAAAGGTGCAGATGACAGACTCAATTATTACTCTCTAGAATTCTATCAGCAGCTCCTTGGGTAGTTTGTGCTTCCTGAGTTGGTGCAGAAAGAACATTCTTTGTTGTGCTTTTTTGATGATGTTTTTGATGTTAGGTGACCATTTTAGTCTTGAGATATGATAGAACATAGAAATTTGAAGGTCTCTACTGTTGATACTGTGTTGTCTAGTATTGTTAGAGGTGGTAGGAAGAGAAGGCTTCTCCTAAAGTCTACCACCATTTCTACGGCTTTTATTGTGTTCAGTTCCAGATTGTACCGGAGGCTAGTTGTTCAACTTCCTGTCTTTATGCGGTTTCATTGTTGTCTCAGAGACAGGTTACAAGCGATGTGCCACAAGGGTCTGTTCTGGGTCCTATTCTTTTTAATATGTTTGTGAGTGACATAGGGGAAGGTTTGGTAGGGAAGGTTTGCCTATTTGCCGATGACTCTAAAGTGTGCAATAGGGTTGATATTCCTGGAGGCGTCTGTAATATGGTAAATGATTTAGCTTTACTAGATAAATGGTCAAAGCAATGGAAACTGCAGTTTAATGTTTCCAAATGTAAAATAATGCACTTGGGGGAAAGGAAACCTCAATCTGAGTATTGTATTGGCAGTTCTGTGTTAGCAAAAACTTCAGAAGAAAAGGATTTAGGGGTAGTGATTTCTGACAGTCTCAAAATGGGTGAACAGTGCAGTCAGGTGGCAGGGAAAGCAAGTAGGATGCTTGGCTGCATAGCTAGAGGTATAACAAGCAGGAAGAGGGAGATTATGATGCCTCTATATAGACTGCTGGTGAGACCACATTTGGAATACTGTGTTCAGTTCTGGAGACCTCATCTACAAAAAGATATTGACAAAATTGAACGGGTCCAAAGACGGGCTACAAGAATGGTGGAAGGTCTTAAGCATAAAACGTATCAGGAAAGACTTAATGAACTCAATCTGTATAGTCTGGAAGACAGAAGGAAAAGGGGGGGACATGATCGAAACATTTAAATATGTTAAAGGGTTAAATAAGGTCCAGGAGGGAAGTGTTTTTAATAGGAAAGTGAACACAAGAACAAGGGGACACAATCTGAAGTTAGTTGAGGGAAAGATCAAAAGCAACATGAGAAAATATTATTTTACTGAAAGAGTGGTAGATCCTTGGAACAAACTTCCAGCAGACGTGGTAGATAAATCCACAGTAACTGCATTTAAACATGCCTGGGATAAACATATATCCATCCTAAGATAAAATACAGAAAATAGTATAAGGGCAGACTAGATGGACCATGAGGTCTTTTTCTGCCGTCAGACTTCTATGTTTCTATGTCTCAAGTGAGACCAATCACTGTTGTATCATCTGCAAACTTCAATAGTTTAACAGATGGATTGTTTGAAATGAAGTCATTGGTATATAGAGAGAAGTGATGAGAGTACAAAATACAGAAAGGGGGGAGGGGCTGTGCTAATTATACAGCTATCTGATGGGATTTTACCTAGCTTCACCTGCAGCTTCCTGTCTGTTAGGAAGCTTGTGATCATCTTACAAGTGTGTTCAGGTACCGCTAGCTGATTTAGTTTAGTTAGAAGAATGTCCAGTATGACGGTGTTGAGTGCTGAACTAAAGTCTAGAAAGAGGACCCTAGCATAGGTCTTTGGAGATTCAAGATGTGGTAGGATGTAGTGCAGAGCCATATTAACAGCATCATCTATTGATCCATTTGCTTGGCATGCAAATTGCAGGGGGTCTAATAGTAGATCCATGATGGTTTTCAAGTGGAATATTATGATAGAACAACAGTTGCGACTAAGACTTTGGCAGATAGTAATTTTCTAGACTTTTCTTCCAAACCAAAGAAAAAGAAGAGGAAATTTTTTTGGTATACTTGTCTAATTAAGTTTTGTTTGCCAAAACCAAAAATGTTTTTGATGTTCGATTTAATGGTGGTTGTGCAGGCAACATTTAGAATCATCAATAGTGAAGAGAAATGTAATCCTGGAAATCAGTTAGAAAAAGAAACAGTTTCTATTACAGGTAATAATGTTTTATGTAGCACCTGAGAACATGTAATGTGCCACTCTCAAAGTATGGCACCTGAGGAGGTTTCTATAAGGATAAAAGGATTTATAACAACAGACCAGCATGAAGTTCCCCAGCTAGAACAATCTTCACACTGACCACCACATAAAAAGGAAATGCTTCTTTCATCTCTGTGGTGCACATAATACCAGTAGAAGACTCACTATTGGGCTGTTAACTGAAGTGCAAATTGTAGCTAAGAATGACCTCTACTTCAGTAGAACAAATTGCTGGAACATTTTTAGTTTCAAATCACTGAAATAAAAGAGACATTTTGATCTGAAGTTCCCATATTTCAAAGCATGGTAAAAACATTTTAATGTGAAAGCACTCTTTTTAACAATGGGAACAATAAAGGACAAAAATAGTAGGCTTCTTCTTCAGCCTCTATCTATTAGTGGGGAAAGGAAATTTTATCTTCTAAAAATTATCATATATTTTACCTTACCTTATGCAAAAACAGACAAAAATACACAGTGAAAGTTGTGGCAAATCACAGATGGGCTCAAGCTGAGGTGAAGCCTTCAGGGACAGGATAGACTCAATTAATAAATATCAGCTTGCAAATCTACATATGCAAAAAAAAAGAATTTTATACCATAGGCTCAAAATAAATTGTGGGGTGAGGAGTGGAATGAGCAAGGTTTGAGCAAATCCTCATTCAACCTCTAAAGAGAAAATGTGCATCTGAATTCAACAGCACTCTTATTGGCTATAAATAGTTGAGCTTCAGCAAGTTTTCTGGATTTAGGATTCAGCAATTGGAAAAAATGCATCAAGCAAAAAGTACAGTGGTGCCTCTACCTAAGAACACCTCTATTTACGAACTTTTCTAGATAAGAACCGGGTGTTCAAGATTGTTTTGCTTCTTCTCAAGAACCATTTTCTACTTACAAACCTGAGCCTCTGAAACTGTAACCGGAAAAGGCAGGGAGAAGCCTCCGTGGAGTCTCTCTAGGAATCTCCTGGGAGAAAACAGGGTCGGAAAAGGCAGGGAGAAGCCTTCATGGGGCCTCTCTAGGAATCTCCTGGGAGGAAACAGGGTCGGAAAAGGCAGGAAGAAGCCTCCATGGGGCCTCTCTAGAAATCTCCACCCTCCCTGTGGTTTCCCCAATGCCTTTACATTGATTCCTATGGGAAAAATTGTTTCTTCTTACAAACTTTTCTACTTAAGAACCTGGTCACGGAACGAATTAAGTTCATAAGTAGAGGTACCACTGTACCTTCAGTAAAAATATATATTGTCCTGAATTCAGTCAATCCTAAAGAAACAATATAATCATTTCCACACATAATACATCTGCAAAATTTATTTCATGGGGTATTTCAGCAACACGGAAAAAAGGAAAAGCAAGATTTATTCTTGTTGCTCTTGGCAAAAAAAGTGAGCATATCATTTATCTGTAAGCTTGGTTGAAGTTATCCTTCCAAATACGATGAAGTGAGACAGTGTGTTAATCGCTATGGATACATCGCCTTTCATACGTCTGCAGCACACCTACTGTCTATGGATCCTAAAAAATGCATCCAATTAGCTAGGCCATTTAAAAAACAACCACAATCTATTTAGCTGCAAAAATCTGAATTTCTCAGAATTAGAATATACATCTGCCGTTACTCTTTTTAAAAAAATCCAGTATTTCAAAAAGGGAAAAAATCATGTGAATTTCAGATCAAAGTACGTATCACATTAGTTTAAAAAAAACACAACTACAACCCACAACTCTACATATGATGACAATGATGACCATCAAAAACAGAACAACTGAACTAAGACTTCTAGCGCCAAGCAAAAATGGACAAGGGATCAAAAGATATTAAGAAATAGAGTAAAAAATAATGAGAAAATTAGATTGAGGATAGTACAAAAATAATAAAAATACAAGGAGGATTATTTTTACATTACTGACTACAGCAATGGTTGACTATACGCCAGAGTAAGGAATATATTAAGGCTAGCAAGACTGCCAGAATACGTTCCGGTAATTATTCCTTTGAGGAACTTTTATGGTTAACAAGAAACTATTGTAAGAAGTGAAGGTAGAGAACTAGAGTGGGTGTATCTTTTTTCCTGAATAGGGAAATAATACAGACAAGGAGGCATACCCATCACTGCATATGTTAATAGAATATACAGTATCTCTGAATTTATTTATGATGCGCATGAATGTAAGAATGGACAGCTGGTATCAAAACTGAAGGTCACAAATTGAAATAAGCAGATGGCATCACAACGGTCTTGTACAGCCAGCCAGCCATGATTGTTATTATTATTATTGTTGTTGTTGTTGTTGTTGTTGTTATTATTATTATTAATTAGATTTGTATGCCACCCCTCTCCAAAGACTGTGCCAAAGACAAGCCTTCTACAGTCTCAATTTGTAGAAGACTGTACAACTCACGGGTGACAATTTTGTTTCAAAGCCTATTATGAATAGGCTGAATGAAACGAGGAAAAAATATTCCATTTGATGTGGTTAATTTTATCTATCTATCTATCTATCTATCTATCTATCTATCTATCTATCTATCTATCTATCTATCTATCTATCTATCTATCTATTTATTGTTAGAGTTGAAAGGGACCATGAAGGCCATCAAGTTCAACCCCCGGCCCAAGCAGGAACCCTATAGCACACCAGTCAAGAGGCAGTTCAATCTTCTCTTAAAAATGTCCAGAGTGTTGGAGGTTGTTCCGCTGGTAGGTTGTTCCATTGGTTGATCACTCTGACCGTCAGGAAGTTCCTCCTTATCTCCATGTTGAATCTCTCCTTGGTCAGCTTCCAGCTGTTGTTCATCGTCCGGCCCTCTGGTACCCTGGAGAATAAAGTGATCCCCTCCTCTCTGTGACATCCCCTCATATACTTGTAGACTGCTATCATGTCCGCTCTGGCCCTCCTTTTCTCTAGGCTATCCATGCCCAGTTCCCTCAGTCTCTCTTCGTAAGTCTTGGTTTCCAGTCCCTTAATCATCTTGGATGCTCTTTTTTGCACCTTCTCCAGAGTTTCAATGTCTCTTTTGAAGTGTGGTGACCAGAACTGAATACTAATGTTAACTATGTATAGAAAATAGAAAGATAATGTCAATCAAAATGCTCAGAGTACTTACAACTGAGAGGAGAGGTGAATATGGCCTGAAAAATAGATAGATTAGCGTTATTTATTTATTTGCCGCCTCTCTGCGAGGACTCAGTGTGGCTTACAACATATAAAAAGAAACAATAAAATACAGCAGGCTAAATCCAATTAATTAAAACTAATTAAACTACTCTAAAATCCTTAATTATATTTAAATGAATGATATCCATTCAAACAACAACCATACATAACATTCGTCGGCCAGGGAGCTAAGGTCTAATCGCTCCAAGTCTGGCGGCATAAGTGAGTCTTGAGACTCTTATGGAAGGCAAGGAGGGTGGAGGCAATGTGAATCTCCCAGAGGAGCTGATTCCAGAGGGCCGGGCCCCCCACAGAGAAGGCTCTTTCTCTAGGCCCCGCCAAGCGACACTGTCTAATTGATGGGACCTGGAGAAGGCCAACTCTGCGGAACCTAACCGGCCACTGGGACTCATGTGGTATGTTTTTATTTATTTGTCAAGTACCAATTTGACAATATACATAAGTACTGTACTGTATAACATTATTTGAGTACATAAGATGAGTACAAATACAAGGGAATATTTGAACAGGGACAGTAGGAACGATTGGAGAATGAGAACTGCATCTTTGGCTTTTCCAAGGTTCCTAAGTTCAAAAGCCAATTTCAAAATCTCTCTCTCTCTCTTTTCTTTTTGGTATAAGTGGGTAGAATATCCTTAGCAGTAACCAGGGTTGATTTGATTTGATCAAGTCAATTTAAATCACTATTTAAATCATGATTTAAATCGCTAGTAAAAAGGTTTAATTTAAGTCATAATTTTTAATGAGCAACTGGCATCTCTGTACCATAGCGACTCCTCCTCTGACCCCCTTTTTTGGAACATTTTAGGTGACTAGTGCTCACTGAGGAAAAATCCTCTTATATTAATAGAGAAAATGCAATCTATTTATCTAACTCCATTGGATAGATCTTTCAATTGGAAACAGCTGATTACAAAGCAACCTTATATCAGCATCAATTCTGTTTCTTAGATCCATACCCCACTCTCTAATTCTTAGGAAGAATTTTTTTTTTAAGTGTCCTTCAACAGAATAATAGATCTATAAGTCAGACACAAGAAATTGCCAACCAAAAAACCTTTTACCAATATAAACCTTTTTCCTGTATGCCAAAATATTTTCTAAAATATGACCTTGCTCTACAAATCCTGAGTTGAAAGGAAAACTTCCATTTTAGGCAAATGAAACATACAGAAGCAGATATTGGGAGCAAGAATGAAAGGACTAAAAGGCAAAGAAACATGGATTTCAACACAACCTGATATATTCTCCTCCTATGGCATTTTTCAGGCAACTACTACAAAGGCCAGTAATCTTTTAGAAAAGTTCCACATCACCACTTCTCAATCTTACTGGGCTGGAAGCGGTGACATTCAAAAAACAAAGAGATCAGAGCCATTTTCATCTTAACCACTGCAGCAGCCAAGAAAAACATGTAGGACACACATGCATTCCCATTTTCAAGGATAAAAGTATGTCCACTCTTAATTCATTCAAAGACATTACATCAACAGATCTAACAAGAACAACCCATCAGCAAGAGAGGACAAACAGCATCTTTCATCAACATGGAAGGAGAAAAAATATTAGAAGCCAATACATATATTCAAATATATTCTTCTGTTGATCTCTAAGTCCTCACAATAACCCAAACATGTCTCCAAAATCTAAAGCTAGAAAGTGAGAAATGAAAATTTGTCCTGCATGAAGCCTTCTCCAATACTTGCAAATAATGTCACATCTCTAAGCCAGGATATACATTTCCTCTATAGTTGCAAATTTTGTCCATAGAGTCTAGTCACAACATTCATTCATTCATTCATTCATTCATTCATTCATTCATTAGATTTGTATGCTGCCCCTCTCCATAGACTCGGGGCGGCTCACAACAACAATAAATAACAGTTCATAACAAATCTAATAATTTAACGATTAAAAAAGAAAACATTAAAATCCCCATTATTAAAACAGACATACCATACTTAAATTGTATAGGCCCGGGGGAGAAGTCTCAATTCCCCCGTGCCTGATGGCAAAGGTGGGTTTTAATGAGTTTACGAAAGGCAGGGAGGGTGGGGGCAGTTCTAATGTCCAGGGGGAGCTAGTTCCAGAGAGTTGGGGCCGCCACAGAGAAGGCTCTTCCCCTGGGGCCTGCCAAACGACATTGTTTAGTCGACGGGACCCGGAGAAGGCCAACTCTGTGGGACCTAATCGGTCGCTGGGATTTGTGCGGCAGAAGGCGGTCCCGGAGATATTAGGGTATATGGAGGCTGCCAAGTCTAGGGAGATAGAATCCAGCAATACTTTTCCCTCAACAAATAATGATGCAAATGAGGTCCCACAAAATATCCAATTTAGGTTAGGCTGGACCAGCCACAAGCAAAGGGGAAGATGGATAGATACAGAGTAAGGGGTCCTTGGTGTTCTCTGAGCTTACTTGTTTTCTTGCAGATGTTTCATTACCCAAACTAGGTAACATCATCAGTGCTAGTGAACATCATCAGTGCTAGAGTTGGAAGTCCTGGTTTTGCAATTTCAATGCTGACATACTTGACACTAGTTTAGATCATAATCTCCTTTGGGATATCAATTTAAAGCAATCATCAAAAATGAAACAAAATGAAAAAAACATCATTTTCCTAAATCCATAGTGTTATCCTGCACTTTAAATATTTACATTATTTTAATTTTGAATTCTGAAGTCATTAGTACCTCAGAGAATGCATTAAGGAATGTGACAATTGAGAGCATGATCTTGTGCAGTGCAAACCTATAAGTCTGCAGCTCGAGTTTAGTGCATTGCCAAATATACAAAATGAGTCACTTTAACTTATCCAACACATGGGCTACCTACATGTTTTACATTGCTGGAACACACACACACCCTGTTTCCCTGAAAATAAGACAGCGTCTTATATTAATTTTTGCTCCCAAAGATGTGCTACGTCTTATTTTCAGGGGATGTCTTGTTTATTTTCAATGAAGAATAATTCACATTTTTAATTAATATTCCTTATTCTACTGCCTCGTTTCCTCCAAGCAGTCAGAACATTTACCAGAGATTGCTCTTCTTCTCTTACCGTACAAATCTAGTGTGACAAAACTAGGATAAACAAAAGAGTCTCTTCCTCCAAGACAGGGGTAGGAAAAGTGGACTATGGCATGTGGACTTCAACTCCCAGAATTCCTGAGCTAGCATGATTGGCTCAGGAATTCTGGGAGTTGAAGTTTACAAGTCATAGAAGAGCCCACTTTGCCCACCCTGCTCCAAGATATTATAACTTTTTACACTACACAACCTGTGCACCATGACCGAAACTTTGTGGAGTCCTGTGTGTGAAGCGCTTTATATATCTTCTCTGAGGGGTAGGCTCACTCCATCCGGATGGGTGTTGGATGTGTTTTAAATCTGATTGATGCAGCCTTTGGGGATGCAATTTATGAACAGCAGTGTTATATATGTTCTGTTCGGGGATGCTGCGAAATGAAATGTCTCCTACGTCTTACTTTTGGGGGATTCTTTATATTAGGCAATTCTATGAATTCTATGAAACCTATCCTTTGTCTTACTTTCGGGGGTGACTTATTTTCAGGGAAACAGGGTATCACCCAGAATGATGTGCTTATTTACAAAAGTTTACAAAATTGTGGGCACTTGTGCACAGTGCTATTGACTATCCATGTCAATAGCATTCTGCACCAATTGAGGTTTCCAAATGTCCTTCAAGGGCAGCCCCATGTAAAGTGCATTGCAGTAGTCCAGATGGAAAATTGCAAGAGTATCTGCCACACCACAACTTGAAGGTATGCTGTTTAACTAAGAGCTGAACATCTTGGAGACCACCAGATTGCCCATTGGATCAGTCTGAGACAGTGCCAGCCCACCCAGGACAAAAGATGCAAGATCCCTAGTACTGTACTGGATTTCAGTCATTTGATCCTGTTTTGGCTGACCTGAAACCTGTTGTATCCCCTCCAGATCTCCATAGCCTCCAGGCACTGAGACAGGATGTCCATGGAATGACTCATATAGCTTGGAACGATGAAACATAAACGAGTGACATAGCCATATTGATGATATCTCACCCCAAACAGTAAGATGAATTTAACTGTGTCATGTTAAGATGGGAGATATCTGAAGTCCTGTGGCAGACCACATACAACCCAAACCCCAAGCCCCTGTACCTCCTCAACAACAAGTAGTACTGATCATGGGAGATGGAGAGCCAACATAATACAGTGCCACCTATTTCCAATCTCCAGAGCCAGTAAACTGGATACCATCACCGATTATGACAAAAGCCACTGGGAGGTCAGAAAGAACCAAGATGTCCCATCCAATTCTAAAAAAAGTAATCAAAATACAATGTTACCTCTACTTAAGAACTTAATTCATTCCATGACCAAGTTCGTAAGTAGAAACTTTCTTAAGTAGAAATAATTTTCCCATAGGAATCATTTTAAAAGCAAATAAAAGCAAACCCATTAGGAAAGAAATAAAAGCTCGGAATTTGGGTGGGAGAAGGAGGAAGAAGAGGAAGAGGACAGTCACTGCTAAAGGAAGAAGAAGAGGTGAGGGGAATCAAAAAAATCCAAAACTTTAAGGCTTAAAAAAAAAGAGGGACTCTGAGGCAGCGCCCAGAAAAAGGAAAACACTCCATTCGCTCAGGGCTGTCCAGAGCAAATGGAGCGTTTCTTTTCTCTGGGCGCTGGCAGAGATTTATTCCCTCTCCAAGTGCCCAGAGAAAGGAAAATGCTTTGTTCGCTCTAGACTGCCAAAGCCTCCTTAAGTGCCACCGAAAGGCTTCTCTGGCAGCCTAGAAAAGCCCAAGATGGCTGGGATTAAAGTGGGAATGGGAGGAAACTGGCTGGGCCTTCGTGCTGCTCTCAAATTTCCTGGGAAATTTTTCCAGGCTTGGGTTCTTAAGTAGAAAATGGTTCTTAAGTAGAGGCAAAAAAATCTTGAACACCCGGTTCTTATCTATAAAAGTTCTTAAGTAGAGACGTTCTTAAGTAGAGGTACCACTATTCATCTAAGTAATTTGACTAACAAAAAAGAGCTACATTTTTGTTCCCCCTCATTGCTCCACATTTTCCCTTTCCTCCCCTATTGCGCTTCCATAGTTAATCATATTTTTCTGCCAAAAAGTTCAGCATGAAGAACACCTTGCCATGCTAAGTATTTATAGCATGGACTCCAACACTAATTGTCAGTACTGTGAGTCTCAGGCAGAGGCACTGAAAAAACAGGAGTATAAGATAATGCACACTGGTGTTTTATATTCACAGAAATAATTCCTTATTTAGAACCTGAAAGCCTGTCAAAGCCCAAAATTAGCTCCAAGAAGACAGAAACTGCACTTCTCACAATATATCAAACTGAGAACCAACAGAATACTTGGTCCTTTATTCCAGTGAGTTACACAAATCAACTCCTCAGATGCTGCATTACAGCCTTGAGAAAACTTGAGCTTGCTGCCTGCTAAACCAGCCTGTTTCAGTCTGATAACTGATGTGTGGTTGGGATAACTACCACATGTCAATAGCATCCTTCATTGTTATATTTTTAAAAATGCATTGAGAAAGTGAAATATGTTCTGCCACATTTAAATGTGATCACAAGAGGCTAAGCCTTAACGCATACAATTGTGGGTATATGTGGATTGTTGTAACATATTGGTTTTAATGCACCTTTACATCATCGTTGTTTTCATTCCCAAACACTGACAAATATATTTTGACTCCAAGTCTCATTTGGCATCAATTTTGAAATGCCACATAAGCCAAACTTCATTGTTTCCCACTAACCAACAGAAATGCATCCCAGCGGCCCGTCAGGTCTCACAGAGTTGGCCTTCTCCAAGTCCCATCAGCCAGACAATGCCACATGTGGGGCCTAGGGGACCCTTCTCCGTGGCAGCCCCAGCCCTTTGGAATCAACTTCCCCTGGAGATTCGTACTGCCCCCACCCTCCCAGGCTTTCATAAAGCCTTAAAAACACACTTCTGCCGACAGGCTTGGGGTCACAGAATTTTAACAGATACCCCAACCTATGAGTGAATGGAACGTGGATGGTTAGTTTTTTTTTTAATGAATTAGGGATTTTAGAACATAATTTTTGTTAGACTTTTGATAATTTTTGATGTTTTTAGTATTTTAAATGTTAGATTTCTTACATATTTTGTATTTATCCTGATGTAAGCCGCCCTGAGTCTCAGGAGAAGGGCAGCATAGAAATCAATCAATCAATCAATCAATCAATCAGAGAGAGAGAGAGAGAGAATAGCATGCCACCAATTATACAATTTATATCCATAAATATAATTTGCATTACTTTTTTGAGTTTTGGACAAATACAAGTGCACAAGAATTGCAAACCCACTCAAACAAGATGGCTCAAATTTCTCAACTGGAAATATTTTACTGCACTCAGTAGTCAACCAGCGTATATGTAAGGAAGCATGGTTAAAACTAAAAATGGCTGAATGCAGCCTGATCCCAATAAAGTATGAGAAAACAAGTTTCCCAACTTGTACAAATGAACACGTTACTTATTGTGATGTAACTCACATCATATATTAAGTTATATTACAGTTTATCTTAGAATGTCTTCTGAACCCAGACTATGGACCAAATTATGAGTTACTGACCAGTAAATCTGTTGTTAACTAGCTTCACTTAAGCCAGGGGTCGACAAAGTTGTTCAGAATCTAGGAGCCAGCCAAAAAATTTAGGAGCCAGAATTTTTTTTAAGCAAACTTGGTTTTTTGCCGAGTCTCCACCTGACATCGCTTTCACCCCCTCCCCCCCGGCGCAGGCCTGGCTCCGCCGAGCCGGCTCTGCTGTACTCCCGTCGGGATCCGAGGGGAGACCGTTAGTCAGAAACCGAAACAGAGAAGAAGGAAAGGGAGACCGGGCCGGGGACGCGGGTGAGGGGGGGAGGGGGGAGGAGGGGTTACTGGTCGGAAGTCACCGCGCACGCGGCCGGAGGAGGAATGAACAAAACCTCACGCCGGGAGGGGAGGGGCTTCCGCTTCTCTCCGAAGGCGGGTGAGCGGCCAAGATCGGAGCGTCTGTGTGCGGTGGGGGGGAGTGAAGGGGTTCGAGTAGGAGGCGGAATGGAGGCAAGGGGGGGAGGGAGAGACGCACGCAAGCGCAGGGGATGCTGGGAAAGCAGCTCGCTCCGAGGTTGATGGGCGGAGCTACGGAAGCCAAGATGTACCATTTCTGGGCGTAAACACAAGGCGGGAAAAATATACTGTATACCAGTGATTTTCAACCTTTTTTGAGCCGCGGCACATTTTTTACATTTACAAAATCCTGGGGCACACCACCAACCAAAATGACACAAATCTAATAAATAAATAAATAATAAATACATACATACATACATACATACATACATACATACATACATACATACATACATAAATAACCCCCTCATATATACAATCCCATGTAACATCCCCTTATAAATACAGTCAATCATCAATCATCCCTCCTGAAATTTATACCACTGTCTCATTTCTGGGTACTTCTCCTGTCTTTCCCCCTTTTCTCTCTCGTGTTTCCCATTTCTCTCTCTTCCTCCCTTTTTCCCTCATTCCTTCTCCCTCTCACTTCTCCTCTTTTTCCATCCCTGTCTCTCTCCCCCCCTTATGTGTGTGTATGTATACACACTCCAACCATTTCCAAAACCAGTTGAGGGCTGGGGTTTTTTTCTCTTTTATCCTTTTCAAAAACAGGTGTGGGCTGGGGGGGTTTTCTTATTATTTGGGTGCTTTTTACCATATGCTTCAAGAATCACCTCTCTCTCTCTTTTGTTTCACTCTCCTCTCATTCTCTGCCTCAATCATTTTCTCATTTCTCCTTTTTTCTCCCCTTTTTGTTCTCATTTCTCTCACTCTCCTTTCCTCTCCCTATCTGTCTTGCTTTCTCTCTCTCTTGCTATCTTTTTCTCTCTCTTGTTCTCTTATTTTCTCTCTCTCTCTTGTTCTTTCTCTCTCTCATGCTTTCTCTCTCTTGTTCTTTCTCTCTCTGTTGCTCTCTCTCTCTTATTTTCTCTCTCTCTCTCTCTTTCCTTTCTCTCATTCCCTCTTTCTCTCTATCCTTTCTATCTCTCACTCTTTCCTTCTCTCCCTCCCTTTCTCTCTCTTTCCATTCCCTCTTTCTCTCTATCCTTTCTATCTCTCACTCTTTCCTTCTCCCCCTCTCTTTCTCTCTCTTTCCTTTCTCTCATTCCCTTTCTCTCTATCCTTTCTATCTCTCACTTTTTCTTTCTCTCCCTCCCTTTCTCTCTCTTTCCTTTCTCTCATTCCATCTTTGTCTCCTGGGGCTGACTGCGCCTGCCCTGCACCCCCCACCGCGGAGGGAAAGCATTTGGCATCAGCACCGCCAACACCCCCCCCCCCTCCACAAGCAGCAAAAGCCTCTGCGACTGAGCCGGAAGGCAAACGGCGCACCCCACCGCTTAGGCTTTTGCTGCTCCTGGGGGGGGGAGGATTTTCTCCTCCCCGCCCCCCCGGCAGCCAAACGTCGCTGGTGCAGGAAAGCAGCGTGTTAAAAGGCGCGCTGCTTTCACGGAAAACAAACCCGGCTTTCCTGGCAACGGAGGATGACAAGCAGGACGAAGCGGGGTGGAGCAACGCGAGGCTCAAGCAGGCAGCTTCCGCGCATTTCTTTCAGCGGAAGAGGAGGAGAGGGAGCGGATCGGGCGGGCGGGGGCTGCGCCTTCTACTGCCGGCGCCTCCCCGCCCCCCCCCCCAGGCAGGCAGGGGAATGGGGACTGCGCGCCCATGGAAAAGGGCACGCAGGGGGGGTATTTTGGGGTGCGCGGGTAGCGGCGGCGGCGGGCAATAGCCGGGGGGCGGCTTCTGCAAGTGGGAGCTCCAGGGCTGAAGCCTCAGCCCTGGAGCTCCCACTTGCAGGAGCCACCTCGCGGCACACCTGGCCATGTCTTGCGGCACACTGGTGTGCCGCGGCACACCGGTTGAAAAACACTGCTGTATACATACAGTACAGCAGGCAACATTTTCTAGGCGCCAGACAACATTTTCTAGGCGCCACTGGCGACCAGGCGCCTGGGTTTGTCGATCCTTGACTTAAGCAAATAGTAAAATGATGTGAAGAGGAGGGAGAAACATTGCTCTTATTGCTCCCACTTCATTTTTCAATTTTCCCACCAAAAAAAAAATGGTGAAGCTTTATTATGAACATAAAGCGACTGGAAATTTTTATCCACAGCCCTCTCTACACATGGCAGGTTTTTTCCTCCAGAAAGCACTAACCAAAAGGGGGAAAGACTGAGTACTTTTAAAGCATACTGTGCATGTTGTACAAACAGTGCCACGGTATGCATTAGCATCAAGGATGGATTTTAAACATACATTTCTATCCATTTTCTCCACCCCACCAGTCTATATTGAGAGTGTGTGTGTCATATACAAGCTATCTCCAAGGAAACTCAATTTTTCATAACAAATGTGTTGCTCTATTAGATCTCAGCCAAAAGATATTTAGAACTGAGCGACCAAATTTATGAATAGCATATAAATCATGAACAGTTCCAGAGGCTCTTAGATGAAATGATTATGCCAATCCTTTCCAGTTTGGGTTCAAAGGATGGCTCTGAAGAATGATCCACATACTATGAGTGTCAGAAAAACTGCAATCCTGTTGATAAAGAGGGAACCCTTGATTGGTTTATGATAGCATCCATCACAATATCTTGTTGAAGAGGTTGGGGATGATTGGGGAGTTTGGATCATTTTTTTCTTTCTATTTCCCTCAGCATAAAGAGAAAGCATTAAAGGGAAATTTCTGCTTGAACATTAGAATAGTCTTGTCTTCCATTAAATGAATCACACCCTAACAAACCCCAAGATCACTTGTAGGTTTTGAATTAACTTTGAATTAACAGTTCGGTATTATTCTAATACCCAACTAGTTCAAAGCTGATCGTCTCCAACTTAATTCAGAGAAGTTAAAAATGACTCTGGGGCCTGAACTTCAGAATAAAAGGGCATGCCCTCTTAAAGGTTTTTTTTTAGGCTGGGCTTTCTTCTGGATCTAGCACTGATACTGAAAAGTGATGTTATATCTGTGGGGGAGAAAAGATGTTTTAATTTCAGATGATAAAGTTGATGTGTCTCTACCTGGAAGAAAGGCCCTTGGTTTTGGTGACTCATTTGATGATTTGATGATCGTTAGCTGCATTTTCCCAGAAAGAGAGTTCTCTAACTTAAAAGCTTGCATGCTATTCCGTGATCTTGACCTGATTTAATAAAACCGGCATCCTAATATGTGTGGGCAGAGTGTTATGGCAGGACTTTGTTTTGATAGGTTCTGGGAATAAGTCACTTTTTTCCAGACTATGTGCGTATCTGTTGCTTTTATCATTTAAAATCTCTAGCCTTATTTTAGATTAGCAGGGAAGCAAAGATGTATATAATAGCTCCATTCTTCTTAAAATCTTCTCCTCCATTTTCTCTATTTTATATGACTCTGGCACAACCACTTTTTACTCCACTGTGCAGCACATAGGACACTTGATGTACTGACTAAGTGTTTAATGCTTCCTTACAGTGCATCTCCCAATTTAGATTTTTCATGACAACTATGACACAGCTGTTTTTCATGTGCTACAAATATTTCCCCATCCGAGCTTCCTGTACATTTCAAGACTAAAAAAATCCACTTGGGTTTATTCCTAGTGATGAAGCTATGTGTGTTGTAGGGGTTGCCACAAAGAGGAGAGGGCAGGACAGAAACAATGGACAGAAACTAATCAAGAAAAGAAGCAACCTGGAATTAAGAAGAAACTTACTACAGTAAGAACCATTAACCAGCTTGCCTTCAGAAGTGTTGCGCTTCATCACTGGAAGTTTTTAAGAAGAGACTGGGCAGTCAATTGTAGCAGGACAATGGTAGCTAACCTTTTTGGCAATGAGCGCCGACACAGGAACACGCATGTGTGCGCCGGACCACTGAAATCCAGAAGAGAGCGGCTGGCCAGTATATATGCGTGTGCGGCCAGCCACTCTCTTCTGGGTTCCGTTGCACACATGCGTGCTGGCCAGCTGGTCTTTGTGCATGTGCGTGACACAACCTGCACATGCAGCCATATTCTCTCTTCTGGGTTCCATTACGTGAATGTGCGCTGACCAGCTGGTCTTTGCACATATGCATACAGAACCCAGAAGTGCACCTGGGGACAGCGCACGTGCCCACAGAGAGGGCCTTGAGTGCCACCTGTGGCACGCGTGCCATAGGTTTGCCATTACAGAGATAGGATCTCCTGCTTGAGCAGGAAATTGAACTAGAAGACCTTGAAGCTCTATTCCAGCTCTATCCAATTGATTGAATTGTTTCACCTTCTCCTTTGAGAAGACTGGATATTTCCATTCCAGTCTTAAGTGAGTTATAGATTACAGTATTGTTAAATCCATATTGATTTGTAATAACTGATGTTGTCTTGAAACTAGCCTTACTGATCACCATTAACTGAATTCAGACAGACTGTTAAGCCATGTTACTGTCTATTTAGCATTATATTGAGCCAGGCTACTATAAACAGCTATAAATCAAACCATTCTATACATCAGTGATTTTCAACCTTTTTTGAGCCGCGGCACATTTTTTACATTTACCAAAGCCTGGGGCACATTGAGCGGGGGGAGTGTGGAGGCTAAAAAAAGTTTAGACAATAAAATTCTCTCTCTCTCTCTTCCTCCCTTTCGCTCTATTTCTCTCTCCCTCCCTCTTTCTCTCCCTTCCTTCTTTCTCTCTCCATCCCTCTTTCTTTCTCTTCCTTCCTTCCTCTCTTTTTTGCTCTCTTTCTCTCTACCTCCCTACCTCTCTCTATGTCTTTCTCTCTCTCTCCTTCCCTCCCTTGCTTTCTCTCTCTCTATTGCTTTCTTTCTCTCTCTTTCTTTCTCTCTTGCTTTCTTTCTCTTGTTTTCTCTTGCTTTCTCTCTCTCTCTTGTTCTCTTTCTCTCTCGCGCTCTTTCTCTCTCTTGCTTTCTTTCTCTCTCTCTCTTGCTTTCTTTCTCTCTCTGAGCTTCGCGGCACACCTGACCATGTCTCACGGCACACTAGTGTACCGCGGCACACTGGTTGAAAAACACTGCTATACATCATGTGTAGTGTGACGGATAATGTGTGAAGTAAATGTAGCATATTGTAAGCAGCTTGGAATCTTGTATATTTGATTGGCAGCTACAGAAATCAAATAAATCAAGGTTAAATAAGTCAAAATTTAACATGGTAGTCAAATCTAGCAAAATATACACCAGGAATAGAGAACCTACATCCTTCAAAAACTGCTGAATTACAACATTCAAGAGCTTCAGATGCTGGATCCCCATAGGCGGTCTAGACTCTAGCATGATCAATAGTCCCTTGTACTTTCAGTACAAGGCAATTTTCTGCATCCTAACTTCCAGACACTAATTTAACGTACTAGGATACAACAACTCAGGTCAAGATATACCATGTTGATGTACTTAGTAATATCAAACAACTATTTCATTCATATTATATTTCTTTTCTGTTATATATTGGAGATATTAATTGCATTTTCTGTGTCAGGTATTTTGAGCATTGTCTGATTATTAGTCTTTAATAAGAATCCTAGGATTGGAAGAAAGCAAGAGCCAGCATGTGCTCGAATTACCACTATTGTAATACAGTATACTGTATACTGTATTACAAACTGTACATTCTTTTAATAGCAGTAGAATATCAACAGGAAGTTACAAAATACACATTGAGCAATATGTAAGAACTTTTTATTTAAAAAGTCCAATTATAGTAGTCCAGGTAACAACTAAATATTTAGATTGTTAGTTACCAAGACTTTAAAGACTTTAAAGAATTAGGCAATCGAAGTCATTTTGATCATTTAAAACTATTCATAGTCAAATTTGAAACAGCATTCATGCATGTTTATGTAACACAATCTTCCACTTATACAGCAAATATTTTTAAAAGCTTGATAGAAGCAAGAGCCAGCAAGCACTCAAATTATTATTCTAATGTATATCACAAACATTTTTATGGCAGTGGAATTTGTCAGAAAAGAAAATTTGCAATTTATTATTATTATTATTATTTATTTATTTATTAGATTTGTATGCCACCCCTCTCCGAAGACTCTGTTTTAGAAAAGAATATTTAATATTTATAATTATACTGGTAATATTAGAGTTTCTTTTTGACTTGGGAAAATATTAGAGGACCTCAATGCATACAGAATGCAGCCTAAAACTGAGAGAAATGACTGATGAGCTCTTAGTTGAATTCTCAGTTTATCCATAAACTTATTTTACAGCATTGAAAAAATGCTATCAAGAAGCCTCACATTTATGTCAAAAGGTAATCTAATATACCTTAAAAGGAGACAAGATTTATCTTAAAGGGATATGGTGATATGGGTAGATTTAAACAGTGTGCTATATTGTACAGATAGTGTGCATTGTACAAACTCAAATATTTTCATTCATGAACTATGATTTTATGGCATGGTAGCATTTTATATAAAATCAGCCACTTTCATTTATAAAATGCAATTGATAGCGTAATGAATTGCATGAATTTAGCAAATCATAGTTAGTTAACACACACATATAGTTCACATAATACACACAGTCCAAGAAAACTGTAGTTCCATCTGACATGTGCCCCAGAGTTCAATCTTTGGCTAAAATTATACACTGCATCCTAACAGTTGGATGAGCAAAGAGGGAAGAGAACCAGGCCAGGCAGATTGTGACATTGTCATGCAAATCATGTAATTTACACCAATTTCGAATGAAGAAGTGCAGAATCATGAAGAAAAATAAAAAACGAAAAACCAATCAGCCACAGTATCAATAAGCACTAAATACTAAATAAGTACAAGTAAATACAAGTACAAAATGCTATCCAATCTTCAGTCTTCAAAAGCATTTCGGAAGGCCATCAATAATGGTAGCTGACTTGTGCTTGTTATTGTTGTTAGTTGTAAAGTTATGTCCAACCCATAATGACCCCATGGGCAATGTTCCTCCAGGCCTTCCTGTCCTCTTGTGTCCATTTAAGCTCTCGCCTACTGCTTCAGTGACTCCATCCATCCACCTCATTCTGTTTTGCCCTCAATCTTCTTCTTTTGCCCCCAATCTTTCCCAGCATTAGGCTCTTCTCCAGTCCTTCCTTCTCATTAGATGGCCAAAGTATTTGAGTTTCATCTTCAGGATCTGGCCTTCTAAAGAGCTGTCAAGGTTGATCTCCTCTAGAAGTGACTGGTTTGTTCATCTTACAGTCCAAGGGACTCGCAGAAGTCTTCTCCAGCATCAAAGTTCAAAGGCTTCAATTTTTTGGTGTTCAGCCTTTCTTATGGTCCAAGTTTCACAGCCATACATTGCAACTGGGAAAGCTATAGCCTTGACTATGTGCACTTTTGTTGGCAGGGTGATGTCTCTGCTTTTTTTTTTTTTTTTTTGACATAGCTTTCCTCCCCAGGACCAAGTTTCTTTTAATTTCTTGGTTGCAATCCCCACGATTTGTGTTTGAGAGGGAGCCTATTCCAGGATTTTGGGGCCATATTCAAGCAACAGTCCTTGCACGTCTCTGGTGAGATTGGGAAGATCTCAAGAAGTTTTGCCCAGGCTGGGTGACTTCTATCAAGGAAGGAGATTTGCTAAAGTCAAGGCATAGATGACTGTTCAAATTAAAATAGTCTTTCAAGCCGTACCTGAAACTTTCTTAGTAACCAATGTAGCAACTGCTCCATTTTCCTTAATAAAATGAGAATGCTAAAACTCCCAGTGGTAACCTAATGTTCTCTTTAATTACTGTTTGCAAATCCAGAATGGCTGTTTTCATACAACCTGCTTGTAAACCCAAACTCAAGCCAAACAAACCACAGATGTCAAGGAGAAAAAGGGAGGTATTTCTGCTAGCCCAACCTTAATCTTCATATTGCATGTCTCCAAAAGTGAGTGGGAAAAGGTCCCTTTTGGAGCTGCATTTAGGAATTTGGGATGAATTGGGTTCCATAGATTGCTAGCCTTAAGACACTCATATTTTGCCTTTTCAAGTCTTTCAAACTGCAAAAACAACTTGTGGCTTTATTTGCTCTGTGGGCTTCAAAGGAAAACTGGAGATATTGGAAGATTACACCAAGTACAGTCTGGAGACCACATGCAAAGTGTGATTGGTTGTTCTGCAAATGGCTGGGTTATTATAAGCACCATGAGTTATGTAAAGTACAAAAGAAGTACCTTCATGAATAACCTTGCTCATTAAACCAGCCTTCATACATGGGATTAGAAGCTACTAACTACAAAATTAATTTTGTAAAAGGAATCCAGAGAGAAACGGAAATGACAGAAGAGCCAACATAATACCTGTATGGAAAATAGATGGAAGAGAAACCATCCAGAGAGAAATCTCTAAGACTTCTGCCTGGGGCAATTATTTAAATTGCTTTTGAGGTTCTCTTCATACAATGTAAGCCTTGGTTTGTGCAAAGCCAGTTTGGTGACTAAGCCACAATTGGCTCATTTCATTTAACTCAAGCCATAGCTAACAAATCATATTAGCTTCGCTTACACAACACAATGACACTTTAGACAAGCATGCTGTGTACAGTCAGAAAACTGAATTGAATAAAGAGTTAATCACAATTCAAGTAAACAGTTTGGAAATATTCATTGCTAAAAAAAAATAAGCAACCCAACTAAGGCGTCTTTTTTTTTTTTTTTGCAAAAGCAGGAACCAAAGGCTGTACACATCTGCCTGAGGATAAGCAAACAAGAGAGCAAGTTTGCAGGTGACACAACATTTTAAATGTCTAAATATTATAAGGCAGGTGACAATAAAATGGTAGCCAAAGTTTTATTATTATTATTATTATTATTATTATTATTATTATTATTATTATTATTATTATTAGAATTTGAATTTGTATGCCACCCCTCTCCGCAGGCTCATGTAAAATGGTTGTTTAAGTGAAGCAATTACTTTAAGTTGAGTAACTTTTTTGTCTTCATTCACACATCATGGCAAGCTGTAAAGTGGTCTGTCCTTATTAATTTACTACAATGTGTAAAGTTAATTATTGTGTTTTGTTAGCATCTCATCAACTCAGCCAATTTATGCTTACTGAATAAAAAGCAATTAAAGAAATGATGGCTTAGAGCAAAAATTGGACACAGTATAAAAAATCATAGGAATTGGGTTGTGGTGGAAAGCACAACAACAAAAGAATGTCCTTTCAATATGCAGCAGAATAGAAAATAGTTAATCTCATATAACTGCTTGTTTTACCTTTAAATAAACACAAAGTATCACCATGCTAAAACCTATTAAAAACATGACTCTTTAATGGCTTTTTATCCACAGAGAGAGAGAGAGAGAGAGAGAAAGAAAGATGAGGGGGGTGGGGCTTCTACATATGCAAACAAGGCAGGACTGAGACACCCAAATGCCAGGGTGTCAAACAGGGTTTGCCATTGCTTGTATGACTGTATCTTGGTTTATTTTTTTTCTCTCTCTTTCCCTGTCCAGGAAATACATGCTAATAGGCTTGTTACAATTCGATCGCTTAATTAACTCCCAAAAGTTAAATCCCCGAGCTAAGTCGGAGCATCTTAACGCAAACGCAACTTCTTCACTCGAAACTTCATTCAGCCAATCGGGGTCAGCTCTCTTCCGCTCGCCTTGAAATAAACGCGATCGAAACTTAGGAAGTGCCGCCGCTGCTCAGAAGTCAAAAGTTTCCTGTCCCAACCCAGCCGGGCCGGACGAAGCCTCTTAAAAGCCGGGACCTTAAGGACGGGCATTTGCACAAAACCAGACCCGTTTAAAGCAGCGGATGCGGAGCCACAGGGGAGTTTTAAGAACCGAGCTTTTCCTCCGCTTCGTTCACTAAGCACCACCTAAATAACGCCCCAACCTCGTTCACATTTTTCTCAACTTATCCGCACCCTTATAACGGTTTGCTGCAGCAACAGCCAAGCGGGTTTTTTGGGCTTTTTAAAAACAAAACAAAACTGATCGAGGTCTTCTCCTCACACCCGACGCCTTTTAAACAAGGTTTGTTTCTCCTCGCACCCCTCCCCATCCACCCCCCACACCCCAAAAAAACCAACCCCGCTCTATGAATTCAGGTGACTGGGTCTTGCAAACTTTAGGGTGGGAAGAAGAGTGGCAGGCGGAAAAGCGGCTTCCTTGGAACTGTTGCTCCTTTCCCAAAGCCACCATCCCACCATGGAGGAAGCCCGATGAGGAAAAATTTGGGGCGGGGGGTTCAAGGGGGGGGGACCAGCGTTTAAAGAAGCTTTGCAGAGCCCAAGTGTGCGGGGCGGGGGAAACACTTTATCCGGGATGTCATCTCCACCACCCTCTGTTGCCTTTTTTTTTTTTTACCTGATTGCATTGGGGGCTCGGCTCGCCCTGGAGCTGGAGGAAGAAAAGGGTCATTAGCAGCTCGGTAATCCCATGTCCCTGAATTTGCCGAATTCCGTTAGGGATGCAGCTCCTGCTCCAGCTTAAAATCTCAGCGGGAGGGGGGGGGAGAAAGCAAGAGAGCTCAACAGCACAGCCACATGGTTACTGCACTTCTCCAGCTCGGGTGCAGCTGGTTATATACTCCCGACCGGTTTCATGGGCAATGTAGTTCCCGCCGAAGGGATCACGCCGCCCTCTGCCAGGCGACGGCGTCTGAGAAAAAGACTACCGTTCCCAGCATGCTCCCGGCTGGAGGGACGAGGCGGCTCGAGAAGGCTCACCAAAACACAGCAATGTTTCTCTGTCACATCAAAAGGGGAATGTTCGGCAAGCGGACGGTGGAAGAAGCGAAAGTTCTCCCTTCATGGCCCTTTTTCGCCGCTTTTCTCTTCCAACTGCCGTTTATGCCAATTCTTCGGTCTAGTAATACTCCCTCACCCCGGTTCCGCTATAAAAAAGGAGGGGAGAAAGTTTTGTGGGGAGTGTTTCTCTCCAGCCCCCTCCCCAGTGTTTTCGTAACTTACTTATTTACTTATTTACTTTCTTTCTTTCTCTCTCTCTTTCTTTCTTTCCTTTCTTTCTTTCTTTCTTCCTTTCTATTTATATTTTTATTAAAAAAAATTGTCAAGTACATATTGGTGGTATATCTCATATATCTTTTCTTTTATTCCTATATCCTTTCTCTATTCTTTCATTGATATATTTTATTCCTATATTTTATTCTTATATCATATACCTTTATTCCTATATTTTATTCCTATAGTCTGTATTTCTTTTCATAGATTTATATATTAATATACAACACTATTCTTTCTATGATATATTTTATTACGAGCATATCCTCTATAACCTTCATTGTGTATTGGACAAAATAAATAAATAAATAATATTTATATACATGATACTAGTAAAAGAGAAGCAACTCTTGTTTCAACTCTTTTCCGAACTTCCTGGAACAAGTCAAGGATTCTGATTATCCTCGGCATCCTGAAAGACTGGGATAAAAACATCACAGAATTCAGTGATGTAGCTGGATTTTACTTTATTTCATTTTTTTTGTTTTATTTATCGCGTTTATATGGGTGCACATCTCCCAAGAAGTTACATGGGACAGCATTCAATACTCAAAACAATATACACTAATTATAAAAATTTAAAATGCCATTATTAAAAAATATTAGTAACACTTAAAACATAAAGCATGGAGAAAGTGAAACTATCAAACACAGTAGTGGTTATAATATTGTTAAGAAAACTGGGAAAAAGTGTATTTATATGTACAGTATGTTGTGGTTCAGTGGGTATGATTGATTTTTAATAATGGGGATTTTAGATTAGATTAGTGGGTTTTATATTAATTGGATTTAGGATTTGTATTTCATTGTTCTTTTTATATGTTGTGAGCCGCCCCGAGTCCTCAGAGAGGGGTGGCATATAAAATAAATAAATAAGTAAACAAGTAAGTAAGTAAGTAAGTAAGTAAGTAAGTAAGTAAGTAAGTAAGTAAGTAAATAATATAAATAAATAAATAAATAAATAAATGTCATATATATATGTCCCGTATAAGGTTGATAGAATCCTGGCAATGTTTCGGCGAGGTCCCACTCATCATTTTCAGGCTGGTGCTTTTGGCTTTGTGCTCGGGCGAACATCCAGAGTGGGACATCATCAAAATGCCACCAGGATTCTATCCAATTTACATGGGAAAAGACCTGAATATGCCAAGACCTAAATAACTATACCTGTGAAAATCTATGAAAACATATATAGATATAGATATATAGATATACAGTGATCCCCCGTTTATTGCGTCCCCAACCATTGCGAATAGGGTACTTCGCTATTTTTCAACCCGGAAGTCAAAAATACCATCTACGCATGCGTGCCGGGCACGCATGCGTAGATGGCAGCGGCTTCCCTGGGTCTTCCCCCTCTTGCTGGCGTCAGCAAGGAGTTTCCCCACCGCCCACGCAAACTCCTCGCTGCCGCCCGCCCTTCGCCCGCCCACGCCGTTCATTCTCGCCGCACGGGCCTGTCCACGCTGTCTCTCGGCGCTTTCCAGCTGAGTCCAGGAGCGAACTCGCTCCCCGACTCAGCTGGAAAGCGCCGAGAGACAGCGTGGACAGGCCCGTTCCTTGGCGCTGTCACTCGGGGCTTTCGTGCTGAGTCCGGGAGCGAACTCGCTCCCCGACTCAGCACGAAAGCCCCGAGAGACAGCGTGGACAGGCCCGTTCCTTGGCGCTGTCTCTCGGGGCTTTCGTGCTGAGTCCGGGAGCGAACTCGCTCCCCGACTCAGCACGAAAGCCCCGAGAGACAGCGTGGACAGGCCCGTTCCTTGGCGCTGTCTCTCGGGGCTTTCGTGCTGAGTCCGGGAGCGAACTCGCTCCCCGACTCAGCACGAAAGCCCCGAGAGACAGCGTGGACAGGCCCGTTCCTTGGCGCTGTCACTCGGGGCTTTCGTGCTGAGTCCGGGAGCGAACTCGCTCCCCGACTCAGCTGGAAAGCCCCGAGAGACAGCGCCAAGGAACGGGCCTGTCCACGCTGTCTCTCGGCGCTTTCCAGCTGAGTCGGGGAGCGAGTTCGCTCCCGGACTCAGCACGAAAGCGCCGAGAGACAGCGCCCCCCGGACCCCCAACCCGGGTTTGGGGGGTGGTAGGAAGCTCCCATTGTTGGCGGAGACCTTTTAAAACACTCGCGCGGCTTCCAGGACTCGGTTTGGAAGCCGCGCGAGTGTTTTAAAAGGTCTCCGCCAACAATGGGAGCTTCCTAGCACCCCCCCCGAGCCCCCAACCCGGGTTTGGGGGGTGGTAGGAAGCTCCCATTGTTGGCGGAGACCTTTTAAAACACTCGCGCGGCTTCCAGGACTCGGTTTGGAAGCCGCGCGAGTGTTTTAAAAGGTCTCCGCCAACAATGGGAGCTTCCTAGCACCCCCCAAACCCGGGTTGGGGGCTCGGGGGTGTGCTAGCGAGCCTCCCATGTCAGCGGGGATGTTTTAAAACACCCGCGCGACTTTCCAATGAGTCCCGAAGACAACGCGTTTGTCTTCGGGACTCATTGGAAAGTCGCGCGGGTGTTTTAAAACATCCCCGCCGACATGGGAGGCTCGCTAGCACACCCCCGAACCCCCAACCCGGGTTTGGGGGTGTGCTAGCGAGCCCCTCATGTCGGCGGGGATGTTTTAAAACACCCGCGCCGCCCCCAATCTTAGGCTCCTCGCTAGCGCTGCGGAAGTAAAAACACCCTCTGCACATGCGCAGAGGGTGTTTTTACTTCCGCAGCGCTACTTCGCGAAAACCCGCTCGTTGCGGGGGGTCCTGGAACGGAACCCTCGCAAAGAGCGGGGGATCACTGTACTGTATAATATATAGATTTACAGTGATACCTCGTCTTACAAACGCCTCATCATACAAACTTTTCAAGATACAAACCAGGGGTTTAAGATTTTTTTGCCTCTTCTTACAAACTATTTTCACCTTACAAACCCACCGCCACCGCTGGGATGCCCCACCTCCAGACTTCCATTGCCAGCGAAGCACCCGTTTCTGCACTGCTGGGATTCCCCTAAGGCTCCCCTCCATGGGAAACCCCACCTCTGGACTTCCGTGTTTTTGTGATGCTGCAGGGGAATCCCAGCAGGGGAATCCCAGCAGTGCAAAAATGGGCGCTTCTCTGGCAACAGAAGTCCGGAGGTGGGGTTTCCCAGCGAGGGGAGCCTCAGTGAAATTGCAGCATCGCAACAACACAGAGGTCTGGAGGTGGGGTTTTGAGGACTTCAGTGTTTTTGCAATGCTGCGATTTCACTGATGCTCCCTTCGCTGGGAAACCCCACCTCCAGACTTCCATTGCCAGCAAAGCGGTCATGGAGGGGAACCTCAGGGGAATCCCAGCAGCACAAAAACGAGTGCTTCGGCTGGCAAAAGGGGTGAAATTTGGGTTTGCACGCATTAATCGTTTTTCCATTGATTCCTATGGGAAACATTGTCTCGTCTTACAAACTTTTCACCTTAAGAACCTCGTCGGGGAACCAATTAAGTTTGTAAGACAAGGTATCACTGTATTTCTTTTCATAGATTTATATATTAATATACAACACTATTATTACAATATATATTTATTGTAATATTGGATGGGCAATGACTTTTCAGATATGGTTTGCTTAATTGTGATTTACTGAATTATAAACAAACTATTCTGGCAGGTGTCAAACTAGAAATTGACCTTACAGTTTAGCAAGCTGTATGAATTTATTGAATCATACCGTTGCCTTAAAATATTACTTTTAAAGGTGAACGAAATCACTACTATTACCAACAGGACAAGCCACTAGACCAGGGTCTCAAACTTCCATCGACATGCCAGTGTCACCTGATATATCAGGACTTTTTCCCCCTTTGCTAAACCAGGTGTGGGCATGGCCAGCGCGTGACACATCCAGCCCGCAGGCTGGGAGTTTGACAACCCTGCAGTAGACTATAAATTGTAGAAATTGTAGATTGCAGTATATTTTTTTTCTGAAACCAAATTGTTTGTGGGTAATGGATTGGTTAATGATTGATGCCATGAATTTGCAGGTGACGCAAATTTCAGGAGCTGGTCCTGAAAGTTATATCAAAAATTATGTTCAGAGGTTCTGATAGGGCTGTGGAAAGTTTTTTTTAAATAACGTAAGAACATAAGAAAAGCCATGCTGAATCAGGCCAAAGCCCATCGAGTCCAGCATTCTGTGTTACACAGTGGCTCACCAATTGCCCATGGGGATCTTGAGCAGAAAGAGAAGGCAAGACCCTCCCTTTCCCTTGACCCCCAACAAATGGTACTCAAGGGAATCCTGCCTGCCTCAACCAGCATAGAGGCAGCACTTGGACATCCGTTTCAATAACCATCTATATGCTTGCCATCCATGAATCTGTCTAATCCTGCCTTGAAACTATCAAGGCTGACAGCTGTCACGACCTCTTCTGGAAGTGAAGTCCATAAACCAACGACCCGCTGGGTGAAGAAATATTTCCCTTGATTTGTCCTCACTTTCTTACCTATGAGCTTTAGGGAGTGCTCCCTTGTACTAATATTGTGTGATAGAGAAAAGAATTGTTCTCTATCCACCTTTTCTATCCCATGCATGATTTTGTACACTTCAATCAAGTCACCCCTTAAACGACATCTTTCAAGGCTGAAGAGACCAACGCATTGTAACCTGGTGTCATAAGGGAGATGCTCCATTTCCTTTATCATTCTTGCACCTTTTCCAGTTCCATTATATATGCACCTTTTCCAGTTCCATTATATATGTTTTGTAGCAGCTTTTGCAGTTGGCTATGTAGCCAGTTATTTTCTTTCACCAAAAACCTTTTTTTTGCTTGGAGCTGATTGATTGATTGATTGATTGATTGATTGATTGATTTAATTTGACTTCTATACCACCCAATTCCTAAGGACAGAGGGCAGCTTACAAAGGTATAAAAATTACAATTAACAGCAATAATAAAAAGAAGTCAAGGGAAAAAAGCTAATTTCTAAAATCATCATTAAAACTAAGACAATTTAATTACCGCACAAATCCCAGCGGCCGATAAGGTCCCAGAGTTGGCCTTCTCCGAGTCCCGTCGACCAAACAATGTCGTTTGGCGGGGCCTTCTCTGTGGCGGCCCCGGCCCTCTGAAATCAACTCCCCCCAGAGATTAGAACGGCCCCCACCCTCCTTGTCTCTCGCAAATTACTCAAGACCCACCTTTATCGCCAAGCATGGGGAAGTTAAGTTATTCCTTCCCCCTAGGCCATTACAAGTTATGCATGGTATGTTTGTGTGTATGTTTGGTTTTACTATAAGGGTTTTTAGTTGTTTTATTAATTGGATTGTTACATGCTATTTTTTTTATCATTGTTGTTAGCCGCCCCGAGTCTGTGGAGAGGAGCGGCATACAAATCCAATAAATAATAATAATACATACATACATACTAATTGTTATAGGTAGTTTGTTTTTTCTGTTTTTGGTCGTTATTCATGATACATTGCTTAATGACTCTGTTGACTTCAAGTAAGAAAATGTTGTGGTCTTCGGCAGTGTTACAGCAAATGAAAATCAAGAGATGAGAGGTCAGTATTTATGAGATCATAGTTAGTTTTTTTTTAAATTATAACTGGGGATCCCATCATTATGTTGATTTTTGTAAAGGTTATGTTGAGATAAAAATCAATCATACTGTGATAATTGTTGGAAAAGAGTTCTTTTATTTGTAATCCATAAACTGAGTTTAAATTATTACAGAAGATGAGATCAAGGCAGTTGTTGAGTCTAGTGTTATTGGGTATTAGTTGATTCAGTCCCAGATTAGTTACAGCATTGTACAAGGTTGAATGTATAGGTTGTTGTACATTTGTTGAGGGATCATTTGATAAAAGGTAGATTTAGGTCAAAGTACAGTCTCATTCCTATATTCCCACCACTTAATGTAAGAAAATGAAGAATTTGGGGAAGTACCAGAATGTTAGATATAACCAACGTGGAAGAGGACTTTGTTATTAGATTACTGGCAGTTCAGTTCAGGCTTCCAAAATGGCAGGGAAGAATTGATTTCAAGTATTGAAAGAGCCTCAAACAGTCCCCTAATATAGGGGTGTCAGACTCAAGTCTGGTAGGCCCCTCATTTTCACCATCAGAGGCACCATGGGCTAGTCCTTTGCTATTTCCATGCCAGGCCTGTAGGCCAGATTTAAGCACCCCGCAGGCCATATCCGGCCTGCGGACTGACCCAGAAATAGCAAAGGATCAGCCTGGAGTGCCCCTGCTAGTGAAAAAATGAGTCCCATGACCTATTTTCATCCTGGAGTGCCCTGTTTTGACAGGATGCTACAGGAGGCGACTGTCCAATCTCTCCCATTTCCCAGTAGACCTGTGGAGGAGAACGACAATGGTGATCTGGCCCTCAAAGAAATCCAGTTTGGCACCCCTGTCTTAATAAATAAAGATTGGAGGTTCTTATCAGTTGTTAAGATTCTCTCCAGGACTTCCTACTTAATTGTCACTTATTAAAATCAGTATTATTTTTGCTTCCTGTGGTTGAAGAGTTCCTGAGTCCTCTTCAAAGCAGATCCACATATTTCTTCCCCAATAGAAAGTTAACAGAGTATGGGCTACTGTGCTCAAGCTATCCCTGTTCCACTAAGGAATGTAGCTGCCAGACATGACCTTCTACGCAGTATCCTTCTGCTTTCCACATAAGTGTATGGATTAAAGTGTAAGGAATCTGATTATCTTGCCATAAAATGTTGTTTGTTGTGTTTCTATGCCGCCGGACTCACAAGACAGTTCCTGGGAATTTACAGAATTAAACAAAGAGATAGTAAAAATAAGGAAAATACAGAATTACCAAAGAACAATGGGCACTTTGTAGATTTAATTTCCTTTTGACTTTATTCTTGAGGATACCCACCCCACCTCCAATGACACAAAATCTGTGCCACTTTACAAAGTTCCAAGATGTATTGTTTTCACTGCAGGAGACTTGTTTGTTTGTTTATTTGTTGGATTTGTATGTTGCCCAACTCCTTGTGGACTCCGGGTGGCTAACAGCAATGTAAAAACAAAGAAACAGTTTTACAAAACCCTTAATTTTAAAATATTAATCCAAGGGATAAGATAGAGTCTCTAAATTTATTTAACTTATAGGCCGCCCAACTCCTTCTGGACTCTAGGAAATGTGCAACATCTAAAACAGTATAAAAACAGCAAAAAGCCCATAAAGAAAAGAGAATAAAAGTTATTCATATCTTTTGGACAGAGCAAGGTTCTATCGTATTGCTCAATGGCCTCAAGCCTGCAGGCAGAGCCAGGTTTTCACGGCTTTCCGAAAGGCCAGTAGGATGGGACAGTACGTCTCTCTGGAGGCAGCTAGTTCCAGAAAGCTGGCGCCATCACAGAGAAGGCCCTCTCATGCAGTTCCGCCAACTGACACTATCTAGCCAACCCTGAGGGTCCTTATCGATTGCTGGAAGCTATGCAGAAGAAGGCGGTCCCATAAAAAGCCTGGTCCTAAGCCATGTAAGGCTTTATAGGTGATAACCAACACCATAAATTGCGTCCAGAGACTGATTGTGTGCTTCCTCTGTGCCTCTGCTGCCATCCGCTGCTTGGACAGATCAAGTCACTTGCGCTACATGGAGTCTGCAGCCAAGTACAGAATTGTACTTGTAGCTCTCTGGGGAGATTTATTGCAAACGGTGCTAGATGGACTTGATTTGTTATACTAAGGCTTTCATTTTATAATTTCATGGCATTTATCCTACTGGAAAAATTAACTGGTTGTTCTGTGTATTGCATATAAGGCACCAACATTACCAACCAAATCATTATTACAAAATATAAATGAAATATATCACAACCTGATCCCCAAAGAATGCTTGGCTCCCTAATTAAGTTTGAATTCATTGTTTTTGTTTAATCCATTTGCTTTGCTAAGAATGTCACAACAATGGAAGGTCCAAGACAAATGAAAAGAATCCCTGGTGATGAAAGTTAGTGTGTATTCCCGGCGCACTGGAGATTTCCCAAACCATGGAAACATACTTCGTCAATAAGTTTTTATCCAAGTTTCTAATAACAATAAAACATTTCTATATAAAGTACAGTACTCATTTAAAAAGGTCTCTTTTAAAACATGTTGAAAAGAAATGAAATAGACGCACTGGTCTCTGTCTTGGGAATAGATTAGGGTTATTATCAGACTGGTGATATATAGTTGAATCTAGGACTTAGCCCTGTCTGTGTTTGTTAGGGAGTGGTAGTAAGTATATATATGGGATGGCCATTGGAGTGGGGCTGAGAGGCAAAAGGGAGCAGTGAGTTCCCTCCCATATTTGGATCTGCCAGGTAACTTGACAGAAAACATTTAAATTTCCCCTGGCTCAAGTGATAAAAATTAGCAGAACCTTTGGCCTAGTGATTAGAACCTTTAACCCAAGTTTGAATGCTATGAGGGTATGGCTAGCTGACGAGAGCTAAAAAGCTTGAAATAGATCTATCCTAGTCTCCCTCTATTACTTTATCAGCTCTTTATAAATCTTATATTTTGGGGGGGGGGGCTCCACCCCCCCAACACCTCAGAGAACATTTGATAAGAAACAATTAAAATTTAGCGATTGCCTCCAATGGTCTGCACGTATATTTGCCATATTTTGGATGAAATCCAAACATTACCTTAATTAGGTAGCAGGTAGAGTGCTTTACTGCAGGCCACTGAAGCTGACTGTAGATGTGTAGGTCAGCGGTTCAAATCTCGTCACTGGCTCAGGGTTGACTCAGCCTTCCATCCTTCCGAGGTGGGTAAAATGAGGATCCGGATTGTGGGGGCAATATGATGGCTCTGTTAAAAAGTGCTATTGCTAACACGTTGTAAGCTGCCCTGAATTTAAGGAGAAGGGTGGCATAAAAATCAAACAAACAAATAAACAAATAAATAAATAAATAAACAAACAAACAAATAAAAAGTCAAGAATACACATGTTCTGATTGGCTATATCACCAGCATCTAGAACTGATAAAAGCATAAAGTACCACAGACTTCTCATTCATAGGAGGATGATCGTAGCTACTATATGATACAAAGTCAAATCTACACCTAGTTTTGTACTTTATTACACTGATAAATAAAAATGTTAAGTTTGATTTATTTGAAGCCATTTGTCCCAAATATTAAATATATTGGAGGGTTTTTTAAATTTTTGTACATGAGATTTTTTCAGTTAATATGCAAGATATCGTATTATTAAGCCAAATTTTAATTTGCAGTCAATTTGGATGCACAGCTACATGAAGATCCTTATTTGCATGATGATTATTCTTAGAGCCCTTCTTCATTGCTTAATTTAAAGAAAAACAAACGTCAATCACAATCTTATCACGATGCAAGACAAAAGTATGTTTTGTTTTCAATACATCTCTCTGTTAAAAAATATTTTCTGGTACAGTTCCTAGCACTTTTGCACAGTCAATGAACAGGTACGTAGCCATTTCATCATGGTGTCTTAGAAACATTTGTTCAGTAAGGTGAGGATTGTTTTTCTCCTCTCTTCAGATTTTCCCCTAGTGAAAGAGATGTGTAATCTCACTTTGTTCTCCTTTACCATATGTTTATTATACACACAGAAGAGGGATAGGCAGCTTTTGAGGTCAGTGAACACATGAAGTTTTAGAGAAATGACCTAGCTGTTCTCATAAAACTACTGTTACAAGAAGCCAAGTGTTTGATAAGACATAAATTTGAATTTATTTTGTGGTTCCCATAATTTTGTCTTCTGTTTAGGCAGATGGAGATACCACTCAAATAAAACCACCCAGAATTGTTGGGTGTGGCGAATAAGTTGAGAAATAAATAAAGCACTAAGTTGCAGTCATTGACTATTTTTATTATCAAAAATTGTTCACAGGGCACAGAATCATTTTATTGATACAGATGCCATATCAGTGATGGCGAACCTATGGCACATGTGCCACAGGTGGCACGCAGAGCCGTATCTACTGGCACGTGAGCCATTCCCCTAGCTCAGCTCTAGTGTGCATATGCATGCCAGCCAGTTGATTTTCAGCTCACACGGAGGCTCTGGGAGGAAGTGTTTGGCTTCTGGGGAGACATGGGAGGGCGTTTTTCTCTCTCCAAGCTCCAGGAAAGCCTGTGGACAATGAGGAGAGTGAAAAACAGGTGTACTGGACTCACCAGAAGTTGGGAAATGGGCCGCTTCCGGCCTTCAGCCACTCTGTGGGGGTGGAGGAGGCTTTTTTTGCCCTCACCAGGCATTGAATTATGGGTGTGGGCATTTGTGCATGAGGGATAGCATATGTACTGTTGTGGTTAACTTTGGCCCAGCTCCTGCCCCAAGGACAATGGATATGGGGGAGACATCCTGGTGGAATCTGCTGATGAAGGCTCCTCTGACCAAGAACACATGAGTGACAGGGAGGAGGAGAGTGTGGCAGAAAGCTCAGAAGGAGATCAAATTATCTATCTCCTCCTTGGATTCGGAACAAGAGTTAATGATACAGCCACGCATGCAGAGAGCAATGCATAGGCAGCAGCAACTGAGAGATTATTATCAAATAAAACGAAGCCACCTGTGGTTGGGTGGGGCTGTGGTAATTAGTGAGGCTGCTATAAAGAGCAGCGTGTGGGTTTGGCCATTGTGGAGGATTATCTGATCATTGCGTTTCGTGCCTGCCTTGCTGACTTCGACCTTGGTGTGTTACTTTTCCCCCGCTTTGAACTAAAGCAGAGCAAAGGGTGTTTCACTTTGTGAAAGAAGGACTGTGAATTGCCTCACAGCTGCAAGCTAAGTATCTCAAAACTGATAAGGGACTTGTACCAATTACCAGTTTGTTTGGAGTCGAGTGCTCTTTGCTATACAAAAAGAGTGCTTAGTTTAAGTGAATTTTTGTTATAAAGAACATTGTTTTGAATTTTCAAACGTTTGTGTGTGTGTGTGTGTGTGTGTGTGTGTGTCTGAAATTTGTATCTGAATTTTGGGGAGGAAAGAGAGTTCGACAGAACATGTGCAAGTACTTTTGGCACCTGACGAAAAAAAGGTTCACCATCACTGTGCTATATGTTAATTATATTTTTAATTAAAAGAACTATAATTATAGTTATAAACTATGATTATAATCAGGAATTTATCTGAAGAGAACCGGCTGATCTTAACCATAGTATTACTGTATAGATTTGAAGATTTCTTCAACATACTTGATATTGATATTTAATTCTGTTAGTAAACTGAGCAATTTTATTTGGAATGCATTTGTTTATTAGTTCAGTCTCCAAGGAACAAATTACCCAATGGGTTTTTAAATTTACCTCTTATTTCAGGGTACAAAGGTTAATAAATATTAGGTTTTAATATCTAAGGTAAAAGGAGTGATTTTCTTTCATATTATTCATATACCACTGAAAGTGTTTCATTCATAGTTAAAACATGTGATTTCCTTGTGTTGTTAGCATGTTGTATGAATTCAAGGAAATTTAATTAAGTAATTGGAATATATTTGAATATATGTGGCTCGGGTTGATAGTTGGGCTGTTGGGCTGAGTTCCGAGCTTGAGAATTTGGTTGCAAACATTTCATCACCATTCAAATCATTAGTCAGTACACTTTGAATTGTGCTAGTCTGTCAGTGCCCTGACAGGCGAACACAATTCAAAGCACATTCATGATATGTCCTCAGCCCAAATGATTCAGTAAATATGGACAAAAATCAATACTGGAAAGATTTTATACCTAATGTAGTGATTAGATGCTCTCTCTGTGTTTCATGTTCTTTTGTTCCAAAATTTATTGCTGAGAATTAGGAAGATATATGTAGTATATACAGTATGTTCTCCATCTAACATCAGCCAAAAGTCAACACGTTGATCCCAATATTTCAATCCATTATCTCTTTCTCCTGCCTTCTAGAGTCAATAGCTATATGGATACCCATTTCCTAATCTTAATAGTTTCTGCCATCTGTTCTTTGTTTATAAAACAACTTTCTCTGGCATAAAAATTGGAGATTTCAGTCTCACCATGTTCAACCTTAGTTTAGCATGATGAATAAGATCAGCCTTGTGTTAACTCTGATAAGAAGAGTACAAGTTTATATAGTAATGCTTGCATTTGAGAATTTACCCATGGTATCTAGCTACTTTATGCATCTGATAGCTTTAATTGAATCTGGTAAGTGCCCTGGAAGAGCATATTATCTAGATATGTTTCATTAGGTTTCAGAGTAGAGATTAATATTCCAAAAGCTTGAATTGAGATGGTGTTTGTTGTTCTATTTAGTGCACTGGCTCCCAACCTTTCTTTTTGCCATGCCCCACCTAACCATCCCTAAAATCTTGCTCCCTCCTCCTGTGACATATACCGGTAATTTTTACTATTCAAAAAGTGAACTCCTACTCACGTGGAGGAAGCCTAAAAGGCCATTAACCTGGTTTAAACAAGGTTCCAATTTCCCCAATTAAAAATCAAATTGCCTCACTGTGGGGCGTGTGCCCCACATTGGGAACCAGGGCCTTAATGGCTTTATTTATGTTCCCAAATCTATCCCAAAAATGCTGGAAATGTAAAAAGGAAATAGGTTCTTATTATTATCATCAATGGTGGACCTGTAATAAAGTTAAGACATATTGAAAAATGATAGAAAAAATGTTAAAAGAGATTGTACTACAAGAAATAGAAAAAAACCCAGAATTTTATTTGTTAAGTGTAACTAAGCGGAATTATAAAAAATATATTTTGTATTTAGTAGTTCATATTTTAACAGCGGCCAGGATAGTTTATGCACAAAATTGGAAGGGGGAAAATATCCCCCAAATAGAAGAGGTAATAAAGAAAATTTTAGACTGTGCAGAGATGGATATGATGACAAGAAGGTTGAATGACCAAGAAGAATCTGAATTTTATACTATTTGGAATAAAGTTTATAAGTGGATAGATAAAAATAAAAATAAAAATTGAACAATATGAGAAATCAAATTGCCCCACATTGGGAACCAGGGCTTTAATGGCTTTATTTTTCATTGACCACATTATCCTTTTGAGATATCCTCCATGGGGGTTCTGTGTTATAGTAGTTCTCTTCCTGTTTCAAGGGCCTGGTGCAGTTGGTGTTGGTAGATCTCTCCTTTGTGGCATTCTCTAGAATTTTATTCTCTCCCCTCCTCCTTTTCAACACTACGTGAAACTGCTGCAATATAGGATCCCAGTCTGGGGTCCTATACTGCTTTAACTGGGATGACCTTTGGGTAATCTTTTTAGATTCCTTTTTATATACAGTCCTAGAATTTTTCAATCATCCTTCCCAGGAACATCCCATCCTCCATCACCATAATGAAATAGCGCAGTGATTGCTTTAAGAGTCCACACTGACTTGACAGCACATAATCAATCAATCACATCTGACAGACAAATGCTATCTTTTTGGCTTAATGTGATCTGAAAATTACATGTGTTTATCCCTAGGACTACAATGCAAGGAATAAGCTACGGTAGGACACTTTTTAAAAAATGTGTACACTATTTAGCTATGGGAACTTTTTAAAGTTGGAAACTTGATGCTTATATATATATTTTTTATCCCATGCATAGGAAATCTTCCAAAATTTGCCTCATATGAATGTATGCAATAGAATTTAATGGTGCATTCCAAAATTGGATTAAATTAAAGCAAATGCTTATTTGAATTACATCAATTCAGAAGCTCTTAAGAAAAGGTAAAGCTTAGCAAAAGAAGTGTATGTTTTCATTTCCTAAGAACTTAGTCAGCAAAATCTCACAGATTAGAGTTTCATCCTATTTCATTTAATTTTAAAATCCTCTCAATGGAATGTATTTATTTATTAGGTTTCAAGGCCACTGTATTCCAAAAACATGCTGGACAATTTATAATATTTAAGATTACATTAGACATAGCCAGTGTATGATTTCCACTGATTTGCAAAGATTTATTTTCAGCTTTTATGATTAACCAAGACAAATTCCTTGTGCGCCCAATCACACTTGGCCAATAAAGAATTCTATTCTATTATAAAGTTTTTTCAGAAAATTCTCCCAATCTCCTAGGGCCACATCATCCTTGTCCTGTTTCATTTTATAGGTTCTTCAATTTTGGGACTGTCTTGTTACTGGGAAAGACATTCACTCACCAGATGCAGTGGAAGATAAACCACTCCGTTTGCTGAAATACGATTTAAAAAATATATATTCCTGGAGCTCTTGTAATACAAAACACCTAGTAACTCATTTAAACACTTCTATTTTCTGCCTTGTATTCCTTTCACTTCCTAAAGCTGGGCAACTGAAGCAGCTTTTTTTCAAAATAGAATCAATCCTTAGTTTCAGTTTATAAAGTGATTTAGCAAAAACAAACAGGCGTCCAGATTTTCCTACCATCGCGCACCGTCGCGCGCTGGGAGGAAAATCCCGTACGAATACTGTATATTTTCGGGGGGGGAGAAGGACCGGGGGAGGGAGGAAAGTGGTCAGCTGACCTCTTTCACGTGACTTTCTTTGCAGTATGGCTGCGCCCAGGTACAGTTTGCTTCGGGTGGTTTACGCTTGCTGGCTTCTATGGCTGCGGTTCGCAGAGTGCTTAGACGATAGTGAAGAAGGTGGGAAGCCCGGGGAAGAGGATCAGGGAGCCTGTGGTTGCAGCAACAATCGGGCAAGCAGCGCGGAAAGAGCTGCACGGAAATACTCTCTGGAGGCGAATGTTTCCCAGCAGCCAAATGACCGCTCGAAAAAAGAGGGCATGAAGGTAGGTAAGCGGGGTAATAGATTAGTGGCTTTAATGAAGAATGAAGGTTTAATGATGGGATGGCGAGTAGCAGGTGTAACAGCGTTGCTGGAGTATCTGACATAACTTAAAACGTGCTAGATGTTTTTTTCAGTTCTGTGTTTCTTATCCTATATGCATTAAAAATTTATAAATCATGATATGTACCATTTATTTATAAATTGATGTTTCTTTTCAGTCAATCTGGCAATGGAAGCATTGCAAAATATATACTTTCTTTTACATTTTGGAGGTACTGTCTGTTTGTTTCCAGCAAATTGTGGATAAATCAGCTAACCATAGTTAAAGCAAGACATGGCATAGTGTAGCATAAGGAAACTGACTTGGTGGAGGCCTGATCAGAGGATCATAGATCATTTGATGACTTCCATTCACTTATTGGCAATTTGTGCTGCGAAGGGAGGGGCAGAACACTCTGACCTCCCTTCACAGCACAAATTTCCAGGAAGTGAATGGAATTTCAGCAGCAGAGATCAAAGTGTTCACCCACACTGCTATAGGTCAGAGTTTCTTGGATCACATAGTGCTCTGCTTGATTCTTCAAGGGAGAACTTTAATCCCTTTAGCACCAAGCAGAGAATGGTAATTCCTCCCCTTTGCACTATTTAGTTAAGAACAAGGTAAGTTTTTGAACAGGTGAATTTTGCTTAAAAGTTAAACTTATCAAATCAAGCTCACCTATTACCTTTGCCATTCTCTATTCCTGGATTTTGTTTTAATATCCTGGTCTAGGCCATCTTCTTCTCAAATAATCCCCATCTAAGTATTAAGCATATTAGATTTCTTAGCCAAAGCGGGGTCGAGACATCCCTCTTGGCTCGCTGCAGTAGCTGTGCGCATTTCCTGGGCTGTGGGTGTCACTGTACTGTCTCCGGCATTCTTCCTGCGCAGTCCAACAACCCCTGAAGAGCAGTGGCAGTTGCAGGGAGAAGGGCAACAATGATCGGATGGTTCAGGCGCCTGAGGCAGCATTTGCTGGCTGCAAGATCAGATGCCCCGCTGCTCCTTCCCCGGTGTTGGCTGGTGACACAGCGGCAGGCATAGTGGGGGTTGGGTGGAGGTGCCATGCCCGACCCCTACCACACCCACCACTGTGTTGCTGGCAAGCCAACGCTAAGGAAGGAGCAGTGGGTGGGGCTGTGTAGGAGGAACGCCGGAGAAACACAGTGATGCCCACATCCCAGGGGACTCACGTGGCTGATGGAGCAAGCCAAGAGGGGCATCTCAGCTCTGTTTTGACGGCAGCCATGGGGTCATCTGTGCAGACAAAACATACCTTTGTTTCTTATTCATGTAATATAGATATTACTCGTCTTATAACAGTTCTTTTATTGGCTGTTGAGTTACAATGGCACTGAAAAAAGTAATTTATGATCCTTTTGGACTCTTATAATTTTTGCAGCATCCCTGTTAGGACTGTCCATAACTATTGGGTTGGTAATATATTGGCTGTAGACTGCCACAAGAGGGAGCTGTAGTTTATAGCTTATTTCTCTGAGTCACCCTCTCTGTTTCTCCTTGTCTGGCTGCTCACTGTTAGGTTTGCTCTGCAATTCTCTGTATGCTCCGTATTGTAGTTATGTATTACAGCTAAAATGTGTTTAAGCTTGATATCTTTGTTTATTGATTATGATAAAGACAACTGGTAAGAAAGACTACTTGGTAATACAGTATTTGGATTGTTATTCTGACTTATGTGTATGACTGTTTATCTGAATATGTTATTTCTCAAAGTAAACTTTAATTCAACTTAGTATATCTGTGTGGTGAGTAGTTATTCAAAACTAATCTCAATCTAAACATTTCTGTGTGTGTACAACCTTGGTAAACAAGGATTACTCTGTTTATACATTAATAATCCCCATAGTCATGTGATCAAAATTCAGATATTTGGCAACTGGCTCATATTTTGTTTCGCCAAAGCCCAACCTGGCCCAGCCCTAGAATGTGATGCAAAGAGTCTTTTTGTACTAGAACTATTTAACTATGTTGATAACACTAAAAGGAAATTTTCAACTTTTTTTACTTCACTAACTTTATAGATGCTCTTTAATGTTTTAGAGCTTTTTTGGCTCTAGCAAAAGTAGTTTTCCACTTACAAAAGGCTTTACGAGCTCAGGATTTGGGGCATTGTACCAGAAAGGTATTAAATAGATGGCTATTTCAACTTCTATTGCTCATTTATTACACTTTTTAAAAAATTCCAATTTTTCTTCGTTTTCAATTATTTATCAACAGAGAGAAATTTAGGAGCCAGAAACAATTGGCATGCATATGCAGGAGAAGTTTTATCTTTAGGAATTTAAATATACTGCTCAAAAAAATAACGAAAACACTCAAATAACACATCCTAGATCTGAATACTTTGTTCTGTACAAAGGTGAATGTGCACAACAGCATGTGAAATTGATTGTCAATCAGTGTTGCTTCCTAAGTGGACAGTTTGATTTCACAGAAGTTTGATTTACTTGGAGTTATATTGTGTTGTTTAAGTGTTCCCTTTATTTTTTGGAGCAATGTGTGTGTGTGTGTGTGTGTGTGTGTGTGTATGTGTGTGTGTGTATGTGTGTATAGAACAATTGGGGGGGAAAGGCAGGCTATATATGGATTGTTTCTAAATGATTTTTTGCCTCATTTTAAAATGATATTTGTTCAGATGCTAAAACAAACTATTCAGATGTCAAGGACACCCTAAAAAATAAATAATTTTACAATAAAATCACCTTAAAAGGACATCAAGTTCTTTTGTGAAAGGCCAGTATATCAAATGCATACAGTACTTACTTTTATTGTTTTATTGTTTTTCTTTGATAACATTTCTCTTCCAGCGTTTTGGCATTTTCCACTAAACTTTAGGTTAGAATTTCTTTTTTCTTTCTTTTCTCCAACCAACTAGAGCAGTAATGATGAACCTTTTTTGGTTTGCGTGCCAGAAGAGGGGGTGTGAGTGTGTTAGCATGCATGCATGTGCTCACACCCCTTCCCTCCCTCTCATACATTCACACCCTGCACATGCGCGCAGGCATTACTGAAGCCTGGTACATGAAAAAAAATGCCCAAATGGCAAACCGGAAGTTCAGTAAAATGCACTTTCAGTTTGCCCGTTGTGCTGGTTTTTTTGCACTCTGGGGCTTCAGGAAGCTTCCTTTTTTTATATATAATATTTTTTTTAATTAAATTTTATTACAACAACAACAAAAAAATACTTAAAAGAAAACGTGCCCAACACCAATAAAACCCCACCACCATTTAGGAGGTTAAATTATTTGCAATAAATTTCAATTTCTTCCTTAACTCCAGTTTATATTTCTTTACATACAAAAAGTGATTGGAATTTATTTTTCACATTGTCGTCATAAATTCTACTTAAGATATAATTTTTCACCGTATTCCATCGTGCCATCAGCTTCTCCAATTTATTTTCATTAAAGTTATTTAATCTTATTTCCATAATTTTGAAGTGGATGTACCAGTACCAATTCTGGATTGTCCATTTATTGCTATCCTTCCACCCTAATACCACTACTGCTTGAGCGCTTTCCAAAGCTGCTGTTTTGATTTCTTTAAATTCTCGTAATTCCCCATATTTAACTAGTACTGCTAATTCTTTCGTAATTATCCAATTAATGTTTAGCATATTATTTATTTCATTCTGTACTTCCTTCCAAAATTTTTGCTTCAGGAAGCTTCCATGAACCCTCCAGAGTGCAAAAAACAACACAACAGCAAACCGGAAGTACATTTTTCCAAACTTGTGGTTTGTCCGTTGGGTGATTTTTTTTTGCCTCCAGGGCTTCAAGGAAGTTTCCTTGAAGCATCCAGAGGGCAAAACAGCCGTTCCAAAGGCTGAAAATCAGCCGGCTAGCACACACATGACTACTGAAACCAGAAATTCACAAACAGGACTGATTGAAAGAGAAAAGTTTTATAAAAAAAGAAAAGTAAAGCAAATCATCAGTCCAAATATAAGCCAGGTTTTATCAAACTTACTTACTTACTTACACACTTACTTACCAGGTAAGTACATTGCCAATTCTAAACCACAATAACTGATTTGCTGAGATTCATATGTTGAATCTTCCCTGCATTTCTAGACAAGCATAGCATAATGCACTTAATATATTTTTCCTTTTATATATGATGTGACCTAACCTATGGTGTTTCGGATAGACTTACTCCTGTCCTTTACAAGTCCTATTTCTCTTTATCATTCTAGGTTAAATGGTTTAAAAACATTATAGGCCGCATCTACTCTTGCACTAAACAATTGACAAATAACTGGATGGTCCACACTGTTATGAACACTTTATCATCTTCTCCTAACTACCTTTAGTGCTAACCAGATATTATGATCATTGACTGTATGTGACATGATGCTATTCCCTTTTGACACTCTTATTCTTGGTAACTGCTGTTCTAGCGTCACTTGGTTTCTCATATCTTTACATTCGAATTAGGTAAAGCCTTTCACTTATCTGAGAATTGCCTATTAACTTACTCTGATGGAAACCAGCAGGCCATAAATTCATTTTCAACAGATACTGCAGCACTTGTAATTGCCAATCAGAATTGTGTTCTCAGCTGATCCTAAAATCTTTTCGGACCTTATCATGTCTTCTTTTAGGCAACCTGCATATGTGATCGTCCTTTAATGAGAAGTTAAATCAAATCCAAATTCTTCATATTTTTGATGTTATCCTTTTTACAGCTTGTGTTGGCTGTGCTGTATTGAGTTGATTGGTCAGATACTTTTTGATAAAGTTGTGTGAATATTCATTTTGTTGGAAGATGATGTAGACTTTTTTGGTGTTCTTGATTGCTAAGGTACTGTATGTGCTTGCCTGAATAATGAATAAACAGCTCCTGTTGTGAGAGGGTGGGTTGTTATTTTAATAATGGACACTTGGTTAATATGGGTTGTTTTTGATAGACACATTATTTATTGATTTGATTTGATATGATTTGATTTCTATGCCATCCTTCTCTTAATTTGCTATCATTTTCTCTGCTGATGGGGATACCCAGGAAAGACAGTATGTATCTTATCTTGTGAATTATATTCCTTTGAAGATATTGATTGTTTTATCATGGCGATCTCTGTCTTGGAGGAGAAGATCCTGCTACTTGACCTCTTTAAACTTCACTTGAGCTATTCTTATGTACTGCATGAACTATACTATTTACCTTAATCCTTCATAGTTCTCCTTAGGGTAGATAATTGGGAAAGTAGTTTTAATAGCTAGCTTGGTGTAGCGATAAAGGTGCTGGTCTGAAAACCAGGTGATTGGGAGTTCTAGGCCTGCCCTAACCATGAAAGCTTTCTGGGTTATTTTAGGCCAATAATTCTCTCAGACAAACCCAAATCACAGAATTTTTACTCTGAGAAAAATAAGTGGTAAGAGTATTATGTATTTTCTCTACCTTGAGTTATTTATGAAGTAATAAAGATGGGGTAGATAAATAAAGTATCAATGTTTGCTTTGATGGATTTATTTATGAGATTTTTCTGTTATCTGAAACCAAACTGGCAATACAGCAGGAAGTATTGGTAGTGCAAAATAATGGTACTTTCCAAGGATGAAGTGGGTATTATTACTGTTTTTTATCTTTCCTGTTTTTAACAAGGCATCGCTTACACTCCTGAATGCTTTAAACGTACAAACACTCTTTGACTGCTATCACTCTGTCTGTAATGAACATATTCAACCTATAATGAAAAGCCACTTAGAAGGCAAAGATTTCTTACTGTGAACAAATCAAACACCTATTATTTTGTGTGGTGCTGCATGTATTTATCAATGTTTGTGTATTATACATTAAAGAACTATGTTCAGAAGAATCACAGAGAAATTCAGTAGAATTATATACTTTATGAGAAGGGTATACTGTACTAGGACATTTAAGTAAATGCTTAAGTTGAATACATTGCTTGAATACAATGTTCAAGTTGGATACACTGCAAGACACTAATGTAAAACTAACACACACACACACACACACACACACACCAAAAATAATCTAAGATTGGATTTCTCACAATTGAACTGATCCAAACTAAAAATACGCGGAAAGGAATTTATCCATTATTTTTAAACAGGGATAATCCCTTAATGTCATGTCCTCATGGGAAATTAGTCAAAATTGAAGCTATAGCCAAATATTTTCCATTTATAACTTTGGGATTAAGTGCATATATTGAAACTGATCCCACACCAACAAGGTTCTCAAATCTTGCCAGGATTTATTTATTTATTACTTAGATTTGTATGCCGCCCCTCTGACTAAAGCTAGTGTTCAATTAATTTGTTTGCTACCAAACTTTATTGACAGTGAATCCAACAAGTGAATCCTATGGCATACTTAACCAATCTCAAAGTATGTAAACTTAAAAGGCTGTCACTCTGACATTGTCAGCCCAACTTACTTGGAACATTTGTGGAGTTCAAATCATAGAATGAATTATTGTTGCTGCATACACACAATCTGAGCAACAGTTCAACCTAATTTGTGCTAGATGGGATCAGGGGAATTCACAGGGGGTTGGACTGGGATCTCTTGTGACTGTGCAATGATTCTAAACTGTTGACACATTTAACCCTACCTTTCAGCTCACCCTGCTCGTCTCCTATAGGCATGATGTCATACTGTCCTCTCATCTGTCCTTGAATATCTGTAGAGAAAGATACCCTATCTGGAGAGACAATGTCCCTGTGACTCTGGACACCCAGAAACAATAGAGCATCCAGTAAGACTCCAGTGCCTGTATTGTAACATTTGTATTAGCCTCACCTCAGCATTATTTCATAAATATCTAGTGGATAAAACCACTAGATATTTATGAAACATCACCTCCCTGCTATCTTCAGATACCAAACCTATTACTTTACAACCTATAATGTTGCCAGTTTTGCACAGCAGCACTTAAAATCTGTCATATGACCTATGCCATTAATAGGCATTAGGTCATCAATCTACAGTGTTCCGTATTGTGATAGTCTGCATATATATTACCATTATGTTACCCTACATCCATTTAATGCTCCTGTTTCTTCTCTTAGATTTTTTTTAGACTTTTATTTTTAAATATATCCTTCTATTTTATACCTGGTAGAATTTTATAATAATTATTTTTTAGGTTCTGAAGTATTTTTATGCTTTTTTTATTGACCATAATAAAGAGGTTATTTTTTTTAATATGACTTAATATTTAAAAGACTTCAAAAATCAGCTTTGGAATTAAATTTATTTTGATCACATTTTTATTATTACAAATATTAGGAATTCTGTCTCCTAGTTTAATTTGTATCAATAGAGGAGAGAAGTTCAGAGGATTTGAAATGGAATATTTATCAACTGGGAATTCTTACGCCAAAATAAATAAAGGCATTTATTTTATATTTGTATATGTTTTTACTAAAACATAGTAGCATCACAACAGATTTACTCCAAAATTATAACAAGAAAATTCATGTAATCAAATCAAATTACTTTAGGAATAGCCATTATGGTCTATCTCTATTTGCCTTGAGGCAAGGTGGGTAACAAATAAATATAATAAAGAAGTAAGTAAGTAAATAAATAAATAAATAAATAAATATTTGAATTCCATCACTCTGGACATTTTTAAGAGAAGATTGAACTGACACTTGACTGGTGTACTATAGGGTTCCTGCTTGGGCAGGGGGTTGAACTCGATGGCCGTCATGGTCCCTTTCAACTCTAACAATAAATAAATAAAATAAATCTTTTAAAAAAATCTTGAAGATTTCTGCCTATAATTTTATTAATATTAGCATATTTTCTAATTGTAAAGGCAGGCAGGAAGGAAGCTTTGTGTGTACTTTTGTCACATTGCAGTTCTTTCCAGCTTTGATGATATTTTCCTCCCACTCCTAACCTTCTGCCTTACAAGTTTGTAGGGCCAGCTATTTGTAACAGATGGGGCCACCATCACTGCTTCAGAAAAAGTAGAGCAAAGAATAATTGCAATAACTCTCTAACCTGCCTTCTGAAAGCAGCTTTCAAAGCAAATTTTAGTTAGTTAGTTACTTATAGCCCACATTTATTATTTTTATAAATAATTCAAGGCAGCAAACATACCTAAAACTTCTCCTTCCTCCCATTTTTACCATTGTAACAACTCTGTGACGTGATTTTGGCTGAGAGAGGGCAACTGGCCAAAAGTCACCCAGCTGGCATTCATGTTGAGGTTGGACTAGACTTTCTGGTTTTTAGCGGATGCCTTAACCATTGGACTAAGATAGTGGAATATACTCATGGACTTATTTTGGAGGTTGGGTTGGGGGGGAGATCAAAAGTTTGGTAAGTGTCTTAATTCTGAGTGGAGAATTAACCAACCCTCATGTTCAAGAGTAATATTAATAACGATGTATAATGGAAGTATATGATTTATACTAGTGACACATTCTGGGAGTTGACGCTGAAGTTCACATATCTTAAAAGATGCCAAGATTTTAAAAATATAGATTTACATTTATATTTAAAATAACCTATGTGGGTACAGAGTGAAAACTTGCTACAATAGGGTTTTAAGGCAATGCTGAGCCATGAGACGTCCCAAGTCCTCCTCTTCCTCTTTTCTCTTCCTCCTCCTGGCTCTTCTTCCTCATCCTCTTCCTCCTCTTTTATGCAGGTTGGCAATATTAGGCGAGATTTTGCACTGATTCCTCATTGTTGGTTGATTTAATCCCCAAATACTTGAAATTCTGCTTTCCTGTGTTTTCCAAAAGCAACTGAGCAAATTTATCTCTGAATACCTGCTCAGCTCAGAACAAGGACTCTAATTGTCACCTGTCAGGAAGAAAGGAAAAGATACATTGTTGAATGTTTTGATCAAAAGAAAACAAAGATGGGCACAGAAAAAAAATATTAAGGGAAAGTTTAAGAAAAATAAATTTAGATTTTTTTTCTTTCCCAGATGTTGACACTGATTTCTCTGTACTTAAGCACCTGCTGCTCATTAGAAATGTGGAAAGATGGCTAATCTCATATCTAGTCCAAACTTTGGGAATAAATAGACTCAATGAAAGTCCTTTTATAAGTGTATATTTTTTATTTTCTGTTCCAAGCTTTGGGCATAATGGGTCCTTGTGAATCTTTTAAAAATAGCTTTACGCTAGAAAGCTGCTGAAACTTTATGTCAATTTTGAGAAATATTCTGCTTATTGAATTTCTAAAGGTGCCACTTAAAGGCACAAGAGTCCTGTTGGCTATAGCAATAACACCTGAGATTTATGATCAGCATATTGCCACCAACAATTTAGGTCTTCATTTTACTGGCCTCAGAAAGATGGAAGGCTGACTCAACTTTGAGTAAGTCAGGATCAAATTCCTATTATTTATCTTGTAGGGTGTCCTTGATGGGGAGAGAGTGAGTGAGTGCGTGAGTTTGGCTATTCCAGTGCCTGGTTGGCCTTTCTGATCCTGGAATCAATTTCTTTGTCCAAAGACCTAGCACTTGAGACAGTGCTTCTTATATATTTGAAGCTGGTAACATTTGTCAGCTGGATGTAATCAGTAGTGATTTTAGGCTTTGTATTTCGCATGGACTGATAAAGTACTTCAATCTCATTCAGGCTGATAAGGAGACCAAAAAGCATAGCAGCATTTGAGGATTTGTTCAGCATCAACTATAGACTGCTGTCTTTGTGAGCCAGAAGTGCACAGTCATCAAAGAAGGTTTCTTGAAAGACTTCTTCTGTGCAGCAAAGGTCAAAGACAGAGATGTCCAATCAGTGCTTGATAAACACACCTTCTTTTAAACCCTGGACAGCACATCACAACATGCAAGAACAAATTGAACAGGACTGGATCTAGCACACAACCTTGTTTTATCCTATTAGAAATAGGAAATCTAGCCGATGAATGACTGTTGTATCTGTTCTGTCATTCTATTATGAAGCAGTTGATCAACTTCATGAATTTCTTCAGACATCCATAACATCTCAGGATGATCCAAAGAGCCTTTCTGTTTATGGTGTCAAGTGCCTTTGTCAGTTCAATGAACACAGAGTAAAGAAGCTTGTTGTGCTCAATGTCCTTCTCCTGACTTGCCTCATAGCCAATAACATATCTGCTGTATTCCATTCTGGCTGAAAGCTACACTGTGCCTTCAGGACTTCCTTTCTGAGGCAGTGACAAGCCTGTTCAAGGAGAATGTGGGCAAAAATCTTGCCTGCAACAGATCTCAGAGAGATACAGTACTCTGTAGTTTCTGCAATTTGATTTAGCCCCCCCCCTTTTTTTTTTTTACTGAGAGCCACAAATGAGGGTATTATAAAAGTCACTCAGCATCTTCCCTTTCAAACAAATGTCTTCCAAGATGTCTTGGAAAACCTGCAAAGCATTTGGGTCTAGTGCAGTGGTTCCCAACCTGGGAGTTGGAACCCTTTGGGAGTCGAACGACCATTTCACAGGGGTCGCCTAAGACCATGGGAAAGGACAAATTTCCCATGGTGTTAGGAACTAAAGCTTCTTTTCTGGCACCTTGGAACATATTTTTACAATCCAACCAATCAGGCATTTACAGTGGGGGTGTCCCTCTGACCTTCCTGCCAATCAGCTTAAAGCTCTGTTGGGAGAATTGGCACTAGACTTTTGGTTGGGGGTCACCACAACATCAGGAACTGTATTAAGGGGTCCCGGCATTAGAAAGGTTGAGAACCACTGGTCTAGTGCATTGTTGATCTCAGAAGGAATGCCATTGTGTTCTGTTGCTTTCAGCTCAACTGCAATATCATTTTCTTGATCTAATGAGTAGAAGGGAGGCAGGTAATTATTTTGTGAGAATTCCACTTTAATCTACTGGACTATCCAAAGTTGGGGGTCCCTATCTTATCAATAAGGGGTGGCGCAGTAGGTAGAGTGCTGTACTGCAGGCCACTGAAGCTGACTGAAGATCTGAAGGTCAGCGGTTCAAATCTCATCACCAGCTCAAGCTTGACTCAGCCTTCCATCCTTCCGAGGTGGGTAAAATGAGGACCCGGATTGTGGGGGCAATATGCTGGCTCTGTTAAAAAGTGCTATTGTTAACATGTTGTAAGCCACCCTGAGTCTAAGGAGAAGGGCGGCATAAAAATTGAATAAATAAATAAATAAATAAATAAATAAATAATATCTACCTTTAAAAAGGAATCCATATGGTATCATGTGCTTAGAAATTTAGTCTTGCTTATGTAACTTGATTATATTTCATACTTACATCTTTTTATGTTTAATACGTGTTTTTCTATGCTTTCATAGCATGTAATTTTTCACAAATCATACTTGGGGGGGGGTGTTTGGGTGTTCCCTAAGTGTTTTGAAATTCTAGCATAATGCAGTAGGTATTATTACATTTAGAGATGCCAAGTGCAGTAGTATCGTATTTTTAAAAATGTGTGTCAAAAATCTAATCAAAACAAGATAATTGCATTACATTGCATGACTCACAAAATTAGTTGGGCTCAAGCTTAAGTGAAAAACTTTTCCTCCTGATATTATATGACCTCTTTGAGAAGAATTGTCTCAATGTTTCTAGAACTCATTTGGAGCATTATGATACTGCCACCGATTAAAATTAATTTCTTTTAACATGTTTTAGTAAGGAAAGGATAGTAATTCAAGTGACACAGTTAACTAAAGATGTATTTTTTACAAGAAGATGGAATTTTTAAACAAACTATAACTGAATATAGCCCAATGTTTTTTAATCTTATTATTTAGCCCACAAGTTAGCTTTAAATTGATACCTTTCTTGCAGATTTACAGAAGTTTTTAGTAGTCTGACGTAATAATTTGGGGACAAGAGCAAATTAGTTGTATCCACTGAGGTATTCTATTGAAATGGTTCTCTAGAGAGGAATTTAAACAACATCATTATTTTTTATCTCTTCTTGCTTGTTATTCTAGTAAGCTATCTTAATGATGTACCATTAAGATCTTGTTTACAAACACTGATGCCAAAAAGACATGGAACAAGCAATACATGGAAAGATATAGGAGTCTGAATATTTCTAAGACCAATTTATGAATTATGTACAAATTAGCAACTGTGGTAAAGGTTGGCTTCCTGATTTGGGTGACTGTTGAATGTCTGAAGTGAAACATGGTTGTCACTTTTCCCCATATATCCCATATCCACAGAAGTGTGAATGCCTCTAGCTGTATTGTTTCTTATAACCAAAAATTATTGCCCATGATCAGGTAAGTTCAATCTCAACTTCAGAAAATTAACTGTGAAAAAAGTTACATTTTGTTGTGTTTTCTGAGCTGAACGTGTGATTTAAAATTGTATAATTCTTAACAATATTTGCCACTAGCCACTACATACAATGTATAGTCACCATTTTGATATATCCTTTTGACTGAAGATCTCACAGCTGAAATTCCTGCCCAGTCATTTGGATTGTCTTCCTACTTTTTGTACCTCTGATTTATCTGCCTAATTGCACAGGTTTTCTGGACATGGATTGCCCAATTTATGTTTTGTTACTGAAGTTCACTGAGTATACTTCACACAATGTCTTATTTGTTTATTTATTAAATGTACGTGCCACCCATTTGTTGGCTGATAGTATTCTGAACTTTGAAGATATGCACCAATAGTTATTTCTACATCCTGTAAGAAAAGAGAGAGAAGACATTTAAAGATTTATGTATGTCTGAAAGAGTCTTCTTCAATTTGCAGATGGCCCCTATTCCAGCTGGAGTCTTTACAATGGGAACTGATGAGCCCATTATAAAACAAGATGGAGAAGGGCCTGGAAGGAGAGTCCACATTGGTCATTTTTTCATGGATCGCTACGAAGTCAGTAATACAGAGTTTGAGAAGTTTGTGAATGCTACTGGCTATGTTACAGAGGTAAGTGAAGGAAGTTGGTGTTTTTGCAAAGCAGTCTTGTTTGTGTCCAAATAGAGCTTGAGAGTTGAAGATACGTGTTTACTATATCAGAGGAATGTCTTATGTGATATCAAGTTGGCCTGGGAAAAAGAGAAGATATTCCTCCACAAGAATTCTCAAATACTATAAAAGGTTTTGTTATCCTTGGACATACTAGTAAAACCTATCAGTGCCAGCAATTTACTTCGTATTGTCAATACATTAGAGCAGTGATTTTCAACCTTTTTTGAGCTGCAGCATACTGTATTTATACATATACAAAATCATGGGGCACTTGCTCCCTTTCGCTCTATTTCTCTCCCTCCTTTTCTCTCTCCCTTCCTTCCTCTCTCTCTTCATCCCTCTTTCTTTCTCCCTTCCTTTCTCTCTTTTTTGCTCTCTTTCTATCTCTCCCTCCTTCCCTGCCTTTCTTTCTTTTTCTCTCTCTCTCCCTCTCTCTTGCTTTCTCTCTTTCTCTCTCTTTCTCTCTCTCTCTCTCTCTCTTGCTTTCTTTCTCTCTCTCTCTTTCTTTCTTTCTTTCTTTCTTTCTTTCTTTCTCTCTCTTTCTCTCTCTTTTTCTCTCTCTCTCTCTCTCTTTCTTTCTTTCTCTCTTTCTTTTTCTCTCTCTCTTGCTTTCTCTCTCTTTTTCTCTCTCTCTTTCTTTCTCTCTCTTGCTTTCTTTCTCTCTCTTTCTCTTTCTCCCTCTCTTTCTTTCTCTTTCTCTCTCTCTTGCTGAGCTTCGCGGCACACCTGACCATGTCTCGCGGCACACTAGTGTGCCACGGCACACTGGTTGAAAAACACTGCATTAGAGGTACTTGTTCTTTTCAGAATGCTAAATCCAATTCCCTGGATATTTATCTCTTATAACAATTGCTCTAATTGTAGAATAAGAAAGGATCCTGTCAAAAACAGGTCCCAGAAGCTCTTCATTTGGAGTCTGCATCTCCTAAAGATGAATTGTTTTGGAACACTCTGCACAAAGGAAATGGCCTAACCCACACAAAGACATAATTTACTGAGAGTTGACCTATTTGAGTGAACATAGTGTTTCTGGAGGAAAAAATTAAAATCTGCACTGAACAAAAATGCTTTTGCACTACCCAACAAAATAGAATAGAATAGAATTTTATTGGCCAAGTGTGATTGGACACACAAGGAATTTGTCTTGGTGCATATGCTCTCAGCGTACATAAAATAAAATATACATTTGTCAAGAATCATGTGGTACGACACTTAATGATTGTCATAGGGGTCAAATAAGCAATGAAGAAGCAATATTAATAAAAATCTTAGCATATAAGCAACAAGTTACAGTCATACAGTCAACATGGGAGGAAATGGGTGATAGGAATGATGAGAAAAACTAGTAGAATAGAAGTGCAGATTTAGTAGAAAGTCTGACAGTGTTGAGGGAATAATTTGTTTAGTAGAGTGATGATGTTCGGAAAAAAACTGTTCTTGTGTCTAGTTGTCTTGGTGTGCAGTGCTCTGTAGCGACGTTTTGAGGGTAGGAGGTCCTTGATTGGTTATCAGTAGCAGCATCTTAGAGGAGCTTATTGAAAAGTTAACCACTACTTTTCATGCACCACTATTGCTTATTATAAGACAGTAGCAGGTAAATGTTGCACACATCAGAAAGGATATTCTTCTTCATCTTCAACAGTTTACATTCCTATTCTCTGCCTACCATTATAGAGCTATAGGAGAAATCGTAGCCTGGGAAATTGTACATAATGTATATGATAGATGACAGTTTGGTTCAGATTCAGGATACAGTATCAATCCAGGATGATAGAAGATTTCAGCAAATTTTCTGTGTAGAGCAAACACCTGCTTTGATCCATTTATCCTTCAGTTCTCCTCCTTTATCCAGGGCCAATAGTTAGTGACATGCCTTATAGTCTTAGCAAGGGCTGCATATTTTTGCCAGAAAAGTGGCATATGGAAAGATTTTACTACTGTAGGTCAGGATGTCCCTTCCTTTCCCCTTCAATCGGCACTGCAAGGTTGCTGCTTAATGGTCTGCCTTCTGCATGTTCCTCTGGATAACTTCTGATATCTACAAAGTGTGTTGTCATTATGGTGTCTGTAGATGGAATTGAAGATATGAGTGGGTGATACAACCCATCCGTCTTCCATCAGAAGACCAAAAGAGCTATTTAAAAAGCAGTCGTAAGGATGCCTTTTTTTGTAAGGTATCTATTTATTGGATCTTTTGCAATATCAATAGCACATAGACTTCTATACCACTTCATAGTACTTTACACCACCCTCTGAATGGTTTACAATGTCAGCATATTGCCCTTAGTCATTTGGGTCTTCATTTTACTGACTTTGGAAGGATGGTTGAATCAACATTGGCCAGTCATGACTGAACTTCTGGATATGGGCAGAGTTAGCCTGAGGTATGGTATTCTAACCACTGTGCCACCAGACTTCCTTTATTTTATTTATTAACCCAGTAACAAGAATTTTCTGCACATATTACAGAGTTATTTAAAACTTTAAAAACAACAAATATTTATATTTATACTTTATTTTACAATATTTGCAGTCCTATTCGTAATGAACTATAGATGGGAAACAACAAATCATTTGCAAAAAACAAAGTAAAAAAATAATACTATTGGTATCATTAAAATGAAACTCATCTCTTTTAGGGGTCAGACATACACTGGAATAAAGCTGATTTAGCTTGCTTACAAAATTTTAGCTGAATCAGGACTATCTATACCTCTGGAAGAAGGGTATTCCATAAAATGCTGACCGGCACTGAGAAGGTCTATCATCTGTTTATGGGCCTGTTAAGGAAGGACAGCTACAAAAGCTCTCTTGATCACCAAATTAGTTGTCATCAGTAGTAGAGGTTCAAGTTTGACAGGGTGTTTCATACTATGGATTTCCGAAACTCAATCATACAGAACTTTAATTAATGTATTTAATTGAGCCTAGGAATCTACAGACAACCAGTGTAGCACTTTCAAAATAAGAATTATCCTAGCTTGCTGGGGTTGTCCCAGCAATACTTTATTTGCTGCATTTTGAATTCACTTCGTACAGAACGTATCATAGTACTACAGGATTATTATCAGCAGAATATATTGGTCCCAACAGATCAGTACATCCTTTGGAGCTAAGGAAAGGCCATGGTTCCCATCTGCTGTTTAAGTAGGAGCTGAGAATCCAGGGAATCCTAGTCACAAACCAGCTCCTTCGGGCAAACCAATGTAATTAAGTTGTGTTAGCAGTTCTGATATTGTGTGATTTAATCTGAGCTGGTTTTAGCCTAATCATATCCTCACAGTTTCCATCTAGCAGTAAAAAAAGCCAGACACATATTGTTTATTAAAAGCATTAATGAAGAAGAAAAATAAGTACATAGCTAAAGAGCCTAGAAAAAGATATGAAAATAAAGATCAGTGTGCTTAATTACAAAGCACTTGAGGGCAAGACAAGAAGCAATGGATGGAAACTAATCAAGGGGAGAAACAGCCCCTAGAACTAAGGAGAATTTTCCTGACAGTTAGAATAATTGATCAGTGGAACAACTTGCCTCCAAAAGTTGTGAAGACTTCAACACTGGAAGTTTTTCAGAAGAGGTTGGATAACATTTTGTCTGAAATGGTGCAAAGTTTCCTTGCTTGAGCAGGGAGTTGGACTAGAAGACCTCCAAAGTTATTCTATTCCTATAAAGCCCTTCATGGCACCGGACCAGGGTATCTACGAGACCGCCTTCTGCCGCACGAATCCCAGCGACCGATTACGTCCCACAGAGTTGGTCTCCTCCGGGTCCCGTCAACTGAACAATGTTGTTTGGCGGGACCCAGAGGAAGAGCCTTCTCTGTGGCGGCTCCGACCCTCTGGAGTCAGCTCCCTCCAGAGATTAGAACTGCCCCCACCCTCCTTGCCTTTTGTAAACTCCTTAAAACCACTTCTGTCATCAAGCGTGGGGGAACTGAAACATCTCCCCCTGCCTATGTAGGGTTTTTTTGTGTATGATATGACTGTATGTATGTTTTTTATATATTGGGTTTTCTTGTTTTTTAGACTTTTTAAAAATGTATTATTGTTATTTTAGATTCTAACTATTAGATTTGTCATTGTATATTGTTTTTATCATTGCTATGAGCCGCCCCGAGTCTACCGAGAGGGGCGGCATACAAATCTAATAAATAATAATAATTATAATTATAATTATATTCTATATAATGTGATCTCTTATATTCAAAATGAATTAGGGTCCAAGTTCTAGAATGAATTAGAAAAATACACATTTGTGATTGCAGCATTTTTATAGTTCAGCAATATGGCATTCAGCTTTGCTAATCTGTGACAAATAATTCTTCAAATCTGTCTCTTAAGATGTTACCAAATGCTGTCCAATAGTGTTTTCATTAGTCAGGAGGAATCAGCAGAGAATGAAGAATCTGGGGAGGCAGAATCCTGAAGCAAATGCCAAAACCTATTTTACATTATTTCGGTGATGATGTTGAAATATGATTGTCTACCCTGTCTGACATCCCAAACCAGCGTGCTGGAATGGGAACTAAATTTATATACCCCTGGAAGGCAAAATCCTGGGAAATGTTGACATATAAAATATGTATCGGCCCAAAATAGTTACAATATTGATTCACCTGCCTACAATATTTAATAACAAAGATTGTGCCAAAGAATTTTTTTAGAACTCAACATTATGCTGAATGCTGTTAAATTATTTAATAAAAATAAAATAATAAAAAGGGTTTTTTAAAGTTTACTTAATTTTTAAGAAGTTTTTGTAAATATTTTTAAAAAGTGAGCTTGGATTTGGTGATCAATTGCAACCAGTGCCTGATATAATTATAGTTAATGAAATTTAGTTACACTAACATGTGCTGCTATATTTTATAATGGAAAAACTCCTGGGTAAATAAAGTTTCAGTTCAGAAATGTCTGGTTTATGCATCCCATCATAACCTCTGTTTTGTTTAGGCTTAGCATGCTTTTAATGCATTCAGCTGAGAAATACACTGCTATGTACTTTTCAGGACAGAAAAGATCTTGGTAAACCTGCAAGGATTATGTGCAATTATCTTTGAAATAGTATAGCGGCTGGGAATTAAGAATTCCTAATTTTGGTACATTGAATATCTTTCTATGTTGCCACAGAGATAGACTTACTTCAAAATAGTATTGCCAGACAAAAAGTCATCAGTTCCAGAGAAGTAGATATTTTTTTATAGCAATCTGAAAAAACTGCTGCTTTCTAGCAATGTAAAAACATCATCATTAGTTATGGGTATGTTTATTTCAGATGTATGTGCTTATTATCTATTTGTTCCCTACATCTTCTGCTATTGCAGTATATGGATAGAACAGATTTAAGAGTCAATTGCTGATTTGCAGGTCAAACATTTTTGCTTTTACCAGTGGGGAAAAAACCTACTTCTAAAATTGCCTATATTTTTTTATTACGGTAGTTCAGAACACATATGACAAACTTGAAAACACAAGACACATTTTGTATATCTAAATTTGAAAAATCTCAATTTATGCCATCACTAAAGGCATACTCCGAATCTACAGAGAGGGGCAGCATACAAATCTAATTAATAATAATAATAATAATAATAATAATAATAATAATACTTCTAAAAGCAATTCTGAGGTTACATTTAAAAGGAAATTGATGAGAAAGGGGAGTTTGAGTAAGGAACAGATTATGAGCCCTGGTGGCACAGTAAATAGAATGAAGAATTGCAGGCAAGTTTTATCCACATCTTGGATAAAGGTTGACTCACCCATCTATCTTTTCAAAGTTGGTAAAATGAGGACCAAGGTTATTGGGGGCAATATGCTGACTCTGTAAACTGCCCAGAAAATGCTATAAAGCACTATCGAGCAGTATAGCAATAGCACTTGGATTTACCATATTTTTCCCAAAATAAAACCCTGACTTATATTTTTTAACAATTGCTATTGTGAAGATAATTGCTATCTAATTATCTGATCCTTCCTTCCTTCCTTCCTTCCTTCCTTCCTTCCTTCCTTCCTTCCTTCCTTCCTTCTTTCTTCAGGCAGAAAGATTTGGTGATTCCTTTGTATTTGAAGGCATGCTGAGTAAAGAAGTGAAGAATGGAATTCATCAAGCTGTAAGTCGTATATATTGTTTTGTACCTAATAGAGTGATTCAAAATTGGAAAAAACAATTGTAGTTTTTTAAAAAAAACCATTACTGCAGTAGTAAGCTTTTGACTAATTTTGAGGACAGTGTTAGTATTGTGAAATTGTGTGTTCTAAGAGGAGATACTAATGTAAAACCTGAGAAGTAAACAGGGTGACTTTCTGTCCTTTTTTGGCATGTTGTGATGGCCCATATCATCTTCAATCACTCAAAAGCTGTACTCTTCCTTATAAACAGTAAGTGTTGTCATCGTTGTTTGACAGTCTTAGAGACTGAATGTTCAGAGTCATAGGTATGTGTGTCCACAGTACCAGTGCTGGTTTAAATCCAAATATGTGCAATTAGAACAAGGTCTGTTTTGACAACAGAATCTGTGCTGTACATTTATTTTGATTCCTCCCCTTTTCTCCTTACCCAGCTTTAAACCCTGTTTGTTTAATTTTAACAATTGTTTCCAAAAACCTGGTGCTAACCAGCTGACAAATGGCCTGGAAACTCATTCACAAAAAGCTTTCAGAGAATCCACATTTGAGAAGAATTGCAAGATTGGGTGAAACTTTGTGCTAATTACATAGCTTGTTCAGAAGAATGTATATGTGTATGTATGTGGGTATGTAGGTATACATATATACATACGCTCTGTGTGTGTGTGTGTGTGTGTATGTATGTGTGTGTGTGTATATATATACATACATACATATACATATTCATATATCTGTAGATTGTTCTGAGTTCGGGTTTTGCCCCGTGTAATATTTTGAGTGTCTATGCGACGTTTCGGTGAAATCACATTCACCATCATCAGGCTAAAGTTGTAAGCTTTGCGCTGCTGTAGATATAGTTTGTTTGCAACTGCCATTTGTTCCTTATAAATAGTGGTGGGGGTGGACATTTATATATATATATTGTAGATTTTCACAGGTACAGGTATGAAGGTCTTGGCATATTTGGGTTTCTTCCCGTGTAAATTTCAGAGATTTTTGGCAACATTTCGATGAGGTCCCACTCGTCATCTTAAGGCTGGTGCTTTTGTCTTTGTGTTCGCCCTGGCACAAGGACAAAAGCATCAGCCTGAAGATGATGACTGTATTTTGTGTGTGTGCGTGCTTGTGTGCATGTGTAGATGTAGATGATGTAGATGATGTAGATACACCTATATTGATACATCTTAACTTACAACCACAATGGAGCCCCAAATTTCTGTTGCTAAGTGTGTCATTTGTTAAGTGAGTGTTGTCCCATTTTACAACCTTTCTTGCCACACTTCTAAAATGAATCACTGCAATTCTTAAGTTATTAACCCAGTTCTTAAATGAATTTGACTTCCCTGTCTTTGCTTGTCAGAAGGTCATAATGATCACATGACCCCAGATCACTGCAATCCATCATAAATATGAATCAGTTGGACAAGCATCTAAATTTTGATCACATGATCATGGGGATGTTGCAATGGTTGTAAGTGTGAAAAATGTTCATATAGTGCTTTTTCAGTGCCATGGTCACTAAATGAACTGTTGCAGGTCAAGAACTATCTATATAAATGGAGTTGGAGATAGAGATATGGGAAGTTAAAACCCCCACAAACATCCTTCAAAAATGAAATCTATATCTACAAATATGGTACGAAGGAACAGAGCTTAATTCTAAAAAAATAAAATGACCTTTCATAGATGATAACTACAAGTGTATGTGTCTGTGCGTATGTAGTATTTAGGGGTAGTGATTTCTGACAGTCTCAAAATGGGTGAGCAGTGTGGTTGGGCGGTAGGAAAAGCAAGTAGGATGCTTGGCTGCATAGCTAGAGGTATAACAAGCAGGAAGAGGGAGATTGTGATCCCCTTATATAGAGCGCTGGTGAGACCACATTTGGAATACTGTGTTCAGTTCTGGAGACCTCACCTACAAAAAGATATTGACAAAATTGAACGGGTCCAAAGACGGGCTACAAGAATGGTGGAAGGTCTTAAGCATAAAATGCACCAGGAAAGACTTAATGAACTCAATCTGTATAGTCTGGAGGACAGAAGGAAAAGGGGGGACATGATCGAAAGATTTAAATATGTTAAAGGGTTAAATAAGGTTCAGGAGGGAAGTGTTTTTAATAGGAAAGTGAACACAAGAACAAGGGGACACAATCTGAAGTTAGTTGGGGGAAAGATCAAAGGCAACATGAGAAAATATTATTTTACTGAAAGAGTAGTAGATCCTTGGAACAAACTTCCAGCAGACGTGTTTGGTAAATCCACAGTAACTGAATTTAAACATGCCTGGGATAAACATATATCCATTGTAAGATAAAATACAGGAAATAGTATAAGGGCAGACTAGATGGACCATGAGGTCTTTTTCTGCCATCAGTCTTCTATGTTTCTATGTTTCTATATATAACAAAAATGAATCTGAAGGCAGTAGGAGTCAAAAGCCAGGTTTTTGTATATTTGAGATCTTTAAAAACTGAAACAGTATGTATCAGAGATGCCTCCTGCTCCATTTCTACCTTAAGAATATAACTGAACAAATACGCAATGCATCTTCTGGTATTGTTGACATCACTGGATAACCACCTGAATTCTTTCATATAATTAAGAGCTAGTCCCTAAAAGACAATCAGATCATCAGAAGTGAAACTTAATTTGATGGGGATTTGACTTTATATCTGTGAAGAATGCTTAGTGAGACAGTAACATAACTGACATATCCTCCAACTATGTATGGTTTGAATGGATTGTGTGATTATTTTACTATAAGGGTTTTTAAATTGTTTTTCAAATATTGGATTTGTAGACTGTTTATTATTGTTGTGAGCCAGCCCGAGTCTTTGGAGAGGGGCGGCATACAAATCTAATAAATTATTATTATTTATTATTATTATATTAACCTTCCAACATATGTTGGAAACCACTTCTGTGTTTTTAGACTGCATTTTGGCAGTCTGTTGGAAAGTTCCAGATGATTTAATGTTGTGACAGATAATTAGTTTAAATTTCACTTGAGTATTTCATCTTAACACATTTCTTTTATGCACTGAAATGAAAATGCTATGCACGGGAGTAAAAATAATACACATTAAAGCACCATATGGGGCTTTTTAGAATACATCCTGTGGCCTGTATGCTTTATTGAAAAAATATAATTTTTGAATTAAACCACAAGGAAGAAAATTTGAAAACATTCCTCAGCTACAGTTTAGCCATTGATGTGGTGTTTAGCTATGACATGGTATATGTGACAAAAAAATATTTCTGTCTGCCCGAGAAAATGCTCTTGTTTCTGCTGTTGATGTTATGTGAAATTATATTACTTGTCCATGTAGGGCAATACATGTTGGGTTTATTTTAAATCCAGCATCTCTGGTTGGAGAAAATGGTAACTGACTTTGGAACTGATCAATTCTTTTCACGTATGTATTGAATTTTTCGTGTTTGAATTTCTGGTAATCTGTGCTCAGACACTTGAAAACTTGAAAACTACTCTTAAACTAAACATAAAAGTAGTCAAATAGTGCTTTAAAAAATCTGATCTACGTATAGGTTTGTACAAATAAACATGCATTATTAATAATAATTTAATTAACTAACAATTAATAACTTGTATAAGTTAAATAATACAGGGCAGGGATGAGTAATGTATCACTCCATTTCAACCATCCAGCGAGACTGACATTAGGCCTTTGAGACTAACCAGATCAGGAAGCAGATTACGCAAGAAGGCTAGAACTATACTTCACGGAGAAAAACTATTGCAGCAGAATCTTGCAACCTGACTGTGTGTCTCCCCCTCCACACACACCACACCTCCTTTTAAGGCCATTTATTTAGACAATCACACATGCTATCCTGCTTAGTAACAATTACATTTCTTTTACTATTTTTAGGGATGTGTGTGCCACCCTTATTCTCACTATCCAAATCCACAGGGCCACGGTGTTAGTTCCTGCCTGTGGCTTGTGGAAGTTGGAATAGGAAAGATGCACAATCCTGTCGGCAAAGGGAACTGAAAAGAGAACAAACATTCAAACTCAGCTTCTTTTAGGACGTGGAAATATTTGAAAAATTGTCTAGGCGGAAACATAGTTAACAAAATTAAATAGAGCTCTGTAAGGTCAGTTAATATTCCACTTATTTGGAGAAGCAGGTGACTCCTGTACACCAGATTGATCAGGCAACCATGAGGGGGAATCGGAACAATCAGACCTGGAAACAGAACAAAGCACTTGCACACCGAAGGGAGCATCATGGACACAGGAAAGACAGATGGAAGATGAAACACTTGCTGTCTCTCCAGATGGAACTGATGCAACTTTAGCCCCTTCAGAGTTCTGGTTTTTATACACTCTGAATTAGTGGGCATATTTCTGATTTTGGCTTACAGCCAGCGATCCTAAATGAAATTGTCTTGGCAACTTTGGCTCTCTGCCCAGAAATTTTGTGATCCCCCTTCATGACTATACGGTCATTTTCAAACTAAATTTTTATTGCACTGAGAGAAACCAGTCTAAGTCTCTTCCTAACATTTCCTCAGTTTTCTGGGTGCAAAAGCATATTGTTTTGCCCATCCCTACATAGTTTCTGCAGGGTAATCGCCATGGCTGCTTGCTTATATATATGTTAATGCTAGCACTTTAAATTGTACCCAGAAAGAAATAATCAAATGCAGAACCCACAGAACTGATTTACGTCCTACCAGAACTAAAATCAGTGAGTCACAGCATTCTGAACTAGTTGCAATCTAAGGGGAGCCCCATTAAAGTGCATCACAGTAGTCCAACTGGGTAATAATGGAGTTTTGTATTGCAGTAATTAGGTTCTTCTGCACCAGGTACATTTGGAATTGGTGCAGCATAAAGGACCCTTTAGCCACGGTCTCCAGGTAAGAACTGTGAGTCTGGAAGAATACCCAGGTTGCAGACCTGTTCCTTCATGAGTAATGCTTGTCTATCCAGATATAAAGTAGAAAAGCAAGTCCAACTTAGGTTGATCTCTCTCTTCTAGGCAGAGGAGAAATTTGCGCCTTTGTCACAAGGATTTGCTTTTCATTCTGCTACTGTATCCCTTCAAAGAAATTAAGATGCTTGTCTTAGGAAAAGAGAATGTCTAAAATGGAATAGGACTTATTGACATGCCTGAAAACATAAAGAATTAAACCATGCACATAATACCCTTGCAGTGAACATTTGGAGAATAGCAACATGCCTTCTGTAGGATGGCATGTTATGCAGGAAAAACAGGGTGGTGGGGTTTTTCCCCCCAATTTGGGGTGTGTTTATGTATATGTGTGTGTTTTGCTTTACTACTGTGAGTCAAATGTCAATCCTCAGAGCAGCTACTTGGGGTATTATGATCTTTGCATGAACTGGGAATTCCTCTCTCTGATGTTTGTATCAAAGGCAGGTTCGGACTGGCATCTGGCCCAAATTGTTGAGCTCTGCTGCTTCCTTTGAAAGATTTCCCCTATTTGGTTAGAGTAATTTTTAGAGGACTTTTCTTTTGCCTTGTTTTTCAGTATGTATTATTAGGACATTTTGGCATGCAGAACATCATCTAGGAGGCATGGAAAAATGATATTATTCTGGTTATTTTGGCTAGCAGCCTAGCAAGGCAGGGACAATTTTTCTGTTTAATTTAGAATTTTAGTTTAGCCAAATGTGGTTCCTCTTGTAAGTATGCAGGCTATAAAATATAAAAGTAAATCTGAAGAGATAACATTTGTTTATTTTCTTTGTTTTTAAAATATCCTTAGAAAGTTACTATGGCAGTAGTAACAATTTTTAAAATGAAAAGCCCTAGCTATATGTTGTCCTTGACCTGCTCCCTTCAAGCTATATACAGTTGTTGGAAAAAATGTCCATCTGGGTTCAGTTCCAAATGGGAAGAAAGACACTGGAAGCATGGAGACTGCTTGGAAAGATTGTTTAATGGTGGACAGGAGCACAAGGTTTTGAGTATGAGAGAGAGGGAGGGAGGGAGGGAGGGAAAGAGAGAGACAGAGACAGAGACAGAGAGAGACAGAGACTCTTGGGCCCCGCCTTGGAGCTTTCTGTTCCTGTGTAAGAAATATATTCTGATTGTTTGTCAGACACGTGTGGGGCCCTGCAGGGGTAACTTTGTAGTGTCTTTAGTCCCAAGCTTGGTTGAATCTTGGTGGGTGATATAACCTCCCGAGGTGCCATGTGGTGAGTTCGGTTGCTAGATGGCTAGAGTGCTAATCCTATCATATCCTTAGGACCATGTCTTTTGTGTTATAGATAAGCTGGCCCAGCCTTTCTAGGGCTATTAGCGAAGGTGGGGGTTGCTTTCCAAGAACATGTTTCTCCTTTTATTATGAGGGAAATATAATATTCTGGGTGTTTAAATATTTCCTAGAATATTTCATTCTTCTGGGGAGAGGGGTGGGTGCTAGTTTACTACATACACAATATAAAAGTCAATAAGCCAGGAGACTGATTTCTTCAGCATCATATTCAAGTATTATAGACATAGCTTTTGACTTCATCTAAGGATTTATGGAGGATTAAGCTTGAAATATTGATTTATATATTAGAATGACCAAGCCCAAATAGCAAGCAAAATTAATTTTGTTTAATATTGGATTTATCCACGTAGAACTGTAGAATTTAAGAATGCAGCTAATTCCATCTTGGATTTTTTGGGGTTTTTTTGCTTCTGTACACATGCAGAAGCTGGGTTTTTACCACTGTGCATAGATGTGTACGCGTGAAACGTCTTGAGGAGCAAAACGGCAGCGAAGAAAAGAAGAACCCACCCCTGGTGAATGTGATTGGGAAGCATGAACTGACACATAATATGGGAAATCAGTCGTGCTAGCACTCTCCCTGATATATAGTGTGTTTTGGATTTATTTTTGTAGATATGGTCATTGTTTCTATGCAGTTTAAAAAAAAAAAAAATCTGAATTACTGTCCTTTTCTCACGGCGTTATGATGCACCACTTGAGGCATTGTATCTGTTACACTACACTACACACACACACACACACACACACACACACACACACATATTCATGCCATGGACATATATCAAATATCAAATATCACCCGGAAATGCCTCTATTGTATGTAGAATCTGACTTTGTTACCTATCCAGCCACTGTTTTTTGTCTTGAACTGTGAGTATTATGTCCTGTTTGGCACCGTTTGCAGGTAGGCTGCTTGCACAGGCAGCAGATGATTTTCACCAGAAATCCAATGCAGTTGCCATGGTGGCAAAATTCTGAAGAGAAGTAGGTCATTTCAGTGTAATTTTGGATATTCTTTTGGAAAGCCTAGCTGGAGAAAACTGCATAAAAGTGAACACAGTAGTTTCAGGGCCACTTGCAAACAAGTGGGATAAATTTACATTTCTTATTCCTAATTGTCTGTCTACCATTAATTTCAATTGCAGATGTATGCTAAGAATGGAAACCCTGGTCTTAAAATTCTGTGATGCTTAAAATTTTAATTTTCAATATGAAATCATCACTATAACTTTAAAATAATAAAGACGTTAAAAAAAGAAACTGAGTTACCATTTAAAAAGGGAATATGTAATACTTAAAAGTCCAATGTTTATGGCAGAATATCATTTTTTGTTCTTTTCTAATGTATTATACTCCTATCTTTTACTTCATCGCTAAGAACACTCTGTAATGAGAATATTGTTGACTTTTACATGATATCAAGTCTTTACTGATTTGGTCATCTTGGGTCACTTTATTAAATACTAGCTGATTACCTGGCATTGCCCGGGTATTTTTTTTATCCCAATCTTGTATTAGACAGGAAAAGGAATGAATTATATCAATAGTGTCAAATCAAAACAATTTTATTTACAGAGTTTTAAAAGTATAAGGACCTTGTTCAAATCCCAGCTATGGAACCTATGGACAGCTGGGAGATTTAGAAGCCCAACCTCTGCCACCAACCCATTCTACCATTTTCTCAAACTGGGACTGGAACATAAATCCCTGAGTTGGGCCATGCTGTGCCTCCTCTACCCCTGCTGAAATAGGCTGGGTCTCCTCTCTGGCCTCCATACCTGTTTCACATTGGTTGGAATGATTCTGTCCTTTTCTGCAATGAGTTTTGGCGAAGGACGATGCTGGGAACATGGGATGAAGCTCTGAGGTGGAGGTGGACTATTTGCTTAGGCCGTGACATGCT